>NC_057798.1:162708345-163008345 GCF_018294505.1 Triticum aestivum | reverse complement strand
AAGAGGTTGAGCCAACAATGAAAAGAATTTGAACGAGATCTTGGAAAAAGCATGTGACTGATGGGATCCATTCTTACGTCACATTTTGAAAATAATTTGAGAATAACTCCGGAATAATTAGAAGAGTCGGGTAAGATCCTGGAAAAAGACATGTGGGTTAGGGCCCACTAAAGAGAAAACACCGTTGGAAAGGATTGTTGAAAAGATAGATGATGCACCGGAACAATTGAAATATTTGAATGAGGTGACAACCTCGAATTAATTCAAACACAGACAAATCTCCTGAGATGTCTTGGACACTCCGGAAGGATAAACTGGCGAGAGGCGAACGAGCAGGGAAAACACTTGATCCGAGGGAAAAGAATATGATCAACCCAAACAAAAAACTAGAATTGAGTCCACCGGAAAAGAAAGAGATGAAGAATGACGAACGAGGCGAGAATTCACCGGTTGAAATAATTGAGGGAAGACTGAAGAGGCTCTGAGCGAAAGAAATAGATGGTCGAGAGAGAGTCAGACTTCGGGAAGAAAAAGGGTGGGAGGGTGGAAAAACAAAGGCAACTTGGAAGGGGAAAACGAAGAATATCTTGAAGAGAAAACACCGGTTGAAAACAATGAGGATAGAAAGCAAAGACTTCGCGCGAGTAGGATGGATACTCGATTACGGACTCCGGTTCCGAGGAGAAAAAGGGTGGGCGGGTGGGAAAAACAAGGACAACTTCGGACAGGGAAACAACATCGATCGAAAAGAGCTGAGCATTGATCTCCCAAAGACAAAGAAGTTCGAGTCGACTTGACAAGAGATGCACCGGACAAAAGAGGATGGATAATGAACGAAAACTAACCGTGTGATCCTAAAGAAAAATTTGAAGGAGAAGAGGTGTAAGTCAAAACATCTACGTCAAGATTTCTCACCAGAGCGACGAAGAGGGCTGAGGAGTAAAAAGAATCCTACTATCCGATATATATAATCCTAAGACTCAAAATAGTTTTCTTCTAGACCCAACAACGGCCAAACTACACGATTAATCAAGGGGGGCTCCTAAGGTCGGTCGAGGCTCTGATACCAACTTGTCACGCCCAATATGCGACCCTATCCAAAAGGAACTCGAAGGTCCCACCAAGGATAGACCCGCATATTGAAACGCTTTTGCAAGGTGGATATCATTACATCAACATTACATAATAGGTAGGGATAGATACAAGAGGCATACAATGCCACACGAATACAACATCATCTCATACATAAGATCAACATACGACTACGGATGAAACACAAACAGAAGCTCAAACGACATCCACCCTGCTAGCCCAGGTTTCCGACCTGGAACCTATCCCCTGATCGAAGAAGCAGAAGAAGAACTCCAAAACAAGCAAACATCGCTCTCGCGTCATGATCATTGCAACCTGTACCTGCAACTGTTGTTGTAGTAATCTGTGAGCCACGAGGACTCAGCAATCCCATTACCATGGGTATCAAGACTAGCAAAGCTTAATGGGAAAGGAAGGGGTAAAGTGGTGAGGTTGCAGCAGCGACTAAGCATATATGGTGGCTAACATACGCAAATGAGAGCGAGGAGAGAAACAAAGGAACGGTCGTCAACTAGTAATGATCAAGAGGTGATCCTGAACTCCTACTTATGTCAATCATAACACAGAAACCGTGTTCACTTCCCGGACTCCGCCGAGAAGAGACCATCACGTCTACACACGCGGTTGATGCGTTTTAATTCGGATCTGGTGTCAAGTTATCTACAACCGGACATTAACAAATTCCCATATGCCACATAACCGCGGGCATGGCTCTCGAAAGTTTATACCCTGCAGGGGTGTCCCAACTTAGCCCATGATAAGCTCTCGCGATCAACGAAGGATATTCCTTCTCCCAGGAAGACCCAATCAGTCTCGGAATCCCGGTTTACAAGACATTTCGACAATGGTAAAACAAGACCAGCAAGACCGCCCGATGCGCCGACATCCCGATAGGAGCTGCGCATATCTCGTTCTCAGGGCAACACCGGATGAGTACTCCGTACAACTAAAACCAGACCTCAAGTTTCCCTGAGGGGGCGCTGCAAAGGACTCTAGTTCGAACCAACACTTAGACAAGCATTGGCCCAGGGGGGGCTATAATAAAAATGACCCTTGGGTTAATTACTCCCAAGGGAAAAGTAGGTGGTGGTGAGGCAAATGGTAAAACCAAGGTTGGGCCTTGCTGGAGGAGTTTTATTCAAAGCGAACTGTCAAGGGGGTCCCATAAATCACCCGACCGCGTTAGGAACGCAAAATCCGGGAACGTAACACCGGTATGACGAAAACTAGGGCGGCAAGAGTGGAACAAAACACCAGGCATAAGGCCGAGCCTTCCACCGTTTACCAAGTATATAGATGCATTAATAATATAAGAGATATTGTGATATCCCAAGATAACCCTGTCCGCCATGAAGAAAACTTCAACTTCACGTGCAACTAGCAACGCTATAAGAGGGGCTGAGCAAAGCGGTAACATAGCCAAACAACAGTTTGCTAGGAAGGGTGTCAAAGGTTAGAGGTTCTTGGCAATTTGGGAGGCTTGAAGAGCAAAAGATAGGTAGCGCAGCATAGCGATAGAACAAAGCAACTAGCATAGCAATGATAGTAGTGAGATCCAGGGTAGCGGTCATCTTGCCTGAAATCCTGCAAGGAAGAAGAACGAGTCCATGAATAAGATGAAGCCACGAAGACGAACCAAGCGTAGATGAACGAATCCTCACGATCGCAACGAAACGGGAACTATCGGAAAGAAGCACACAACATGGTAAACACACCACACATGAACAAGACATGATGCACAACCAAGCACGATGCATGACAAAGGCTACATGAAGCTACTCATGGCAAGAGATGATGCAGACAATAGCAACACATCAAACCAAGTTTAAATGAGGCCGGAAGCAACATATAACAATTCCGATAAGTCCTCATATGCAAATTTCGAAATTGGTCCAGAATTTAATAAACCTTCTGTTCAATTTGTTAAACAACAAGTTAAGATGCACCAAGATGAACTACACGAAATTCTAGTCAAGTTACATATAAAGTTCATTAGATTTGGAGCTACGGCCTAGAAGATATGAGCAAAACCAGTTAAACATGGCATTGATGCAAAATACATACAAACATCAAGCAAACACCTCAAAACAAGGATGCAACATGATAATATGAAACTACATGCAAAATCAAGCAAGTTTCATATAGAGCACACTCAAAACGGAGCAACGGTTCAACACATACACTCTATACAAGTCATAACAACAATCTGTCCAAAACAGCAACTAGGCATATTGCAAGCATCAAAACGATATGCTACAGCATCCCAACATAATAACAAAAGGAATGGGCATGAAGTACAGGTAAAGCATAACAAAACATGAACACTGAGCTATCTCCAGAAATCACTAGATCATGCTCAAAATGACATGGAAAGATTGCAAATTATAACAGTTTCAGACTTGGCAGAAATAACATCAAGTTGCAATGTTTAGAGCTATCAAACAACATGTTACAGGAACTTAACATGGCAAACAAATGCATGTCATGAATCTACTAATGGCATAGAACAAAAGTCCCTTACTGACCATGAGCCAAAAGGGCACAGAAAATATGATGGCACCCATGTAAACATGGCAAGTTATATGACAGATTCAAACATGGCAGGAACAATGATAAGTAGGCATGTTGGTGAGCTTGAACCACTCAGCACAGAGCAATACATGGCATGGCAAGGCAATCAACAGTAAGAAGACATGTTTGAGAAGCTAAGCATGGCAAGAACAAGTTCATAGGGTGCATGGATCACTAGAAAAGCACATGGCCAAAACTGAACTTCATGTTAACAGGTTGACAGCAACATTATTTAGCAACTTTGGAGCAAGATAACAACAAGTTACAGTAGGCTATAATTGCCAGCAGAGGCATGAATGGATAGAGAAAGACATGTATAACAATTCATCCTTAGTGAACATCTCCATATTATGCATAGAATGACTAGTAGCAGCAGGTTTACATAGCAACAAAATATAACAGAATCAGTGAGGAAAACAGCAACAGCAAGTACCCTACTTAACAAGCTCGATGCACTCAGTACAAGATTCACAAAAATACATGGGTTGCACCTCTGGAAATATGGCATGGCATAGATCAAAACACATGTAGACATCAACCTCATAGGATGCACACATCAAACATGGCAAAAATGACAAATGAGCATGTTATAACAGTTCCAGCAGATTAACATCAACATGCACTCTTCCAACAGCATTTCGGGCATCAAGATGAGCTCAAATGAAAATTATGCAATGAAATGAAATGAATTACTCGTCGAGACGAACAATTTGACATATTACACGCACGAAACGGAGCAGTATGCAGAGAGTTATAATGCATTGAACATGGCATGATTATGCAAAATATCAGGGACTTGGAATATTTTCCCAAAAAAAACAGATCGGGCGCGAGATGCTAAGAGACGCATGGGGCGGGATTTGGCGGGGCTCACCTAGCAGGACGAAGCCCAGGTTTGTGGAGATGGGCCCTGGGGCCCATGCGGTGGCTGGGCTCGTCCTCCTCCTCGATCCCGCCTGGATCGAGCGAGGCAGGGGCGGCGCCGCGACTCCGGCGATGCGGGACGCCGGCAGACGGCGGGGACGGGGCAGAGACGGGAAAAGGCGGCGGGATACGGTCGCGGGGTTGCTGGCGGCGGAGGCGGCGAAGCTTGAAGTG
Organism: Triticum aestivum; assembly: GCF_018294505.1. NCBI lineage: Eukaryota > Viridiplantae > Streptophyta > Magnoliopsida > Poales > Poaceae > Triticum > Triticum aestivum. The sequence goes on along the minus strand of NC_057798.1, from coordinate 163,003,584 downwards.
GCTGGAGGCGGCGGGGCACGAACGGCGGCGAGCAGCGGGGGCCAGGCGCTCGGGTTCCTGAGGGCGCGGGCGCGGCAGGGAGGCTGGGACGGCGGCGGAGAGATCCGCGACGGCGGCGGGGCGAGGTGCCGGAGGTGGGAGGAGCTCGGGCTCCGGCGAGCTCCTGCCGGAGCGGCGGCCGAAGGCGGCGGCGAGCAGGATGGCGCGGGGTCCGACCCGGGCCCCAGATGGGCTCGGGCGGGCTTTGCGAGGGCCTGGCGGGCCGCGGGCGGCGGAGGAGAGAGAGAGAGCGGGCGCGAGGGCGACGTGGTGCACTGTGGTTGGTCGGGGGCGGCGGAGAGGACATGTCCGGCGGCGGGGGATTTCGTCCGGCGGCGCGAGGAGAAGGAGGCTAGGGTTAGACCGAGAATTTCGGGGGAGAGGGTCTATAAATAGGTAGAGGGAGCTAGGAGACTCCAAATGAGGTGTGGTTTTCGCCCACACGATCGTGATCGAACGACCGAGAGCATGGAGGGGAGTTTGCTGGGTTTTGGGCCACTTTGGAGGGGTGTTGGGCTGCAACACAAAGAGGGCTTTGCGGTTACCCGGTTAACCGTTGGAGTATCAAACGACCTCCAAATGGCACGAAACTTGATAGGCGGTCTACCGGTGCTATACCAAGGCCGCTTGACAAACCTCGGGCCATTCCGAGAATTTTTAACACCCACTCACAACAAGAGACAAAAGGGGACGCCGGAGGACATAGGAGTGCCGGATTGCAAAACGGACAACGGGGAAAATGCTTGGATGCATGAGACGAACATGTATGCAAAATGAAAAGCACATGATGACACGATATGAAATGCAGATGATGACATGGCAAAGTGCAACACGCAAGCAAATGACATGGCAACGACGGCGAATAACTGGAAGACACCTGGCGCATCGAATCCGGGGCGTTACACCGTGCCTCCCGACTAGGGATGATTCCCCTGAAGGTTGTGCTGCTTTGCTCAATGCGGCTTTTACCAATTTCCATCTTGTTGAGGGTTTCTTCATAGATCAGGTTTAATCCGCTTCCGCTGTCCATGAGTACTTTGGTGAGCCGGAAGCTGTCCATGATTGGGCTAAGGACCAAAGCGGCTGGTTCCTGGACTGTTTGGAATTGAGGTCCGTCACTGGCACTGAAGGTTATAGCAGTGTCGCTCCACGGATTTATTTTTGCCACGTGGCAGACTTCAGCGAAACTTCGATGAGCTCGCTTGCGCCTATTATTTGAGACGAAAGTCTCGAAGACTGTCAGTACCGCATTGTTGTCTTCTGCGGGATGTTGCTCTGCTTTATGGTTTACAAGAAGATCCTCGCCGCTTTTCGCTACCTGCCGGAGTATCCAACATGCTCTAAGGCATGCTCTCAGGCTACGCGTTGGCATGGTATCCGGCGTGCTGTGAATTTTCCATGGCCCATTGAGCCATTCTTCCAATACGGTTCCACACCCTGGAGTGGGCTTTGGTTTTTTGGGGAATTGGATCGGGTAACTTACGAGAGTTTGCCCTTTTAGTTCAGATGAAGGGTTTAGTGAGAGCCGGATTATCCCAGAAGTTTGTTTAGGTTTTCCAGGCGCTTTCCATCGCACAGTATTTCTGTACTATGGCTGCTAAGTCAGCAAAGTGTACTATGTCATGAAGACTTATAGCATTAAGGATCCCTTTGTTCGTGCAATTTTTGCAGAAAAGTGAGATTGCGTCTTCCTCGCGACAGTCCTTGACCCTGTTTATCACAAGGAAGAATCTGGCCTAGTAGTAATGTACTGTCTCTTGGGGATCTTGTCTGATATGGGAAAGATGGCATAAGTCAGGGTGGGTGGGCGTAGTTAAGTCCGAATTCTGACTTGATCTGATATCCAGGGGCAGAGGAGCTTCCGGGCTTGGCAGCTCGGACTCTGGGATGTTGCCCAATTTTTCTGACCCGTTGCCCTATTCTAAGTTCGGGGTCTGGGTCACGTACTCCCGCGAACGGGTATTCGGCTCAGAGAGCTCGGTAATCCGGACATAGTTCGTCCTCAAAGTAGAGGGATAATCCATGTGTGGCTCTTCCACTACCGCTATCTCATGGGTGCCCGGTGGGGATTTAATATCCCTTTGGTCAGGTTTAAACCCAATCCGATCATAGTCTGTAGTGACTCCTAGAGCGGCGATGCGATCCAAGAGCTCATTAAGGGAGGAGAGCTCCATTGGATCCATCTGTTCGACGAGTTCCGAATTGACGTGGAGGCTGTTTTTGATGACCCGAGAAGTCATCGTCGGCGCGGCAGCCGATCGGGCGGTCATGACGAAGCCACCTAGTCGGAGAGTTTGACCTACCGCCAGGGCTCCCCCAGAGGTGATGTTGTCCTTGACAATGAGACGAGCCATCAAGCCTTGTAGCAGAAACACAGAGGAACTCTCAATGAAAGCACCAATGTCGGTGTCAAAACCGGCGGATCTCGGGTAGGGGGTCCCAAACTGTGCGTCTAAGGCTAATGGTAACAGGAGGCAGGGAACACGATGTTTTACCCAGGTTCGGGCCCTCTTGATGGAGGTAATACCCTACTATTGGAAATATGCCCTAGAGGCAATAATAAAATGGTTATTATTATATTTCCTTGTTCATGATAATTGTCTATTGTTCATGCTATAATTGTGTTATCCGGAAATTGTAATACATGTGTGAATACATAGACCACAACATGTCCCTAGTGAGCCTCTAGAACTAGCTCGTTGATCAATTGATGGTTACGGTTTCCTAACCATGGACATCGGATGTCATTGATAACGGGATCACATCATTGGGAGAATGATGTGATAGACAAGACCCAATCCTGAGCATAGCACAAGATCGTGTTGTTCATTTGCTAGAGCTTTTCTAATGTCAAGTATCATTTCCTTAGACCATGAGATCGTGTAACTCTCGAATACCGTAAGAGTGCTTTGGGTGTACCAAACGTCACAAGGTAACTGGGTGGCTATAAAGGTATACTACAGGTATCTCCGAAAGTGTCTGTTGGGTTGACACGGATCGAGACTAGGATTTGTCACTCCATATGACGGAGAGGTATCTCTGGGGCCACTCGGTAATGCATCATCATAATGAGCTCAATGTGACAAAGTAGTTGATCACGGGATCATGCATTACGGTACGAGTAAAGTGACTTGCCGGTAACGAGATTGAACGAGGTATTGGGATACCGACGATCGATTCTCGGGCAAGTAACGTACCAATTGACAAAGGGAATTTTATACGGGATTACTTGAATCCTAGACATCATGGTTCATCCAATGAGATCATCGAGGAGCATGTGGGAGCCAACATGGGTATCCAGATCCCGCTGTTGGTTATTGACCGGAGAGTCGTCTCGGTCATGTCTGCGTGTCTCCCGAACCCGTAGGGTCTACACGCTTAAGGTTCGGTGATGCTAGGGTTGTAGAGTATTAGTATGCGGTAACACAAAAGTTGTTCAGAGTCCCGGATGAGATCCCGGACGTCACGAGGAGTTCCGGAATAGTCCGGAGGTGAAGATTTATATATAGGAAGTCCAGTTTCGGCCACCGGGAAAGTTTCGGGGGTCACCGGTATTGTACCGGGACCACCGGAAGGGTCCCGGGGTCCACCGGGTAGGGCCACCTATCTCAGAGGGCCACATGGGCTGAAGTGGGAAGGGAACCAGCCCCTGGTGGGCTGGTACGCCCCCCTTGGGCCTCCCATGCGCCTAGGGTTGGAAACCCTAGGGGTGGGGGGCGCCCCACTTGACTTGGGGGGCAAGTCCCCCCCTTGGCCGCCGCCCCCCCTTGAGATTGGATCTGTAGGGGGCCGGCGCCCCCCAGGGCCCCTATATAAAGAGGGGGGAGGGAGGGCTGCGCACCCAAGCCCCTGGCGCCTCCCTCTTCCCCCGTAACACCTCTCCCTCTCGCTGAGCTTGGCGAAGCCCTGCCGAGATCCCCGCTACTTCCACCACCACGCCGTCGTGCTGCCAGATCTCCGTCAACCTCTCCTTCCCCCTTGCTGGATCAAGAAGGAGGAGACGTCTTCCCCAACCGTACGTGTTTTGAACGCGGAGGTGCCGTCCGTTCGGCGCTAGGATCATCGGTGATTTGGATCACGACGAGTACGACTCCATCAACCACGTTCTCTTGAACGCTTCCGCTCGCGATCTACAAGGGTATGTAGATGCACTCCTCTCTCTCGTTGCTAGATGACTCCATAGATTGATCTTGGTGATGCATAGAAAAAATTTATTTTCTGCTACGTTCTCCAACAGTGGCATCATGAGCTAGGTTTATGCGTAGTTTCTATGCACGAGTAGAACACAATTTTGTTGTGGGCGTAGATGTTGTCAATTTACTTGCCACTACTAGTCTTATCTTGTTTCAGCGGCATCGTGGGATGAAGCGGCCCGGACCGACCTTACACGTACGCTTACGTGAGACAGGTTCCACCGACTGACATGCACTAGTTGCATAAGGTGGCTAGCGGGTGTCTGTCTCTCCCACTTTAGTCAGATCGGATTCGATGAAAAGGGTCCTTATGAAGGGTAAATAGAAATTGGCATATCACGTTGTGGTTTTGGCGTAGGTAAGAAACATTCTTGCTAGAAACCTATAGCGGCCACGTAAAAACATGCAACAACAATTAGAGGACGTCTAACTTGTTTTTGCAGCATATGCCTTGTGATGTGATGTGGCCAAAAGGATGTGATGAATGAAATATATATGATGTATGAGATTGATCATGTTCTTGTAATAGGAATCACAACTTGCATGTCGATGAGTATGACAACCGGCAGGAGCCATAGGAGTTGTCTTAATTATTGTATGACCTGCGTGTCATTGAATAACGCCATGTAATTACTTTACTTTATTGCTAAACCGTTAGCCATAGAAGTAGAAGTAATCGTTGGCGTGACAACTTCATGAAGACCCGATGATGGAGATCATGATGATGGAGATCATGATGATGGGGATCATGGTGTCATGCCGGTGACGATGATGATCATGGCGCCCCGAAGATGGAGATCAAAAGGAGCAAAATGATATTGGCCATATCATGTCACTATTTGATTGCATGTGATGTTTATCATGTTTTTGCATCTTATTTGCTTAGAATGATGGTAGTAAATAAGATGATCCCTCATAATAATTACAAGAAAGTGTTCCCCCTAACTGTGCACCGTTGCGAAAGTTCGTTGTTTCGAAGCACCACGTGATGATCGGGTGTGATAGATTCTAACGTTCACATACAACGGGTGTAAGAAAGATTTACACATGCAGAACACTTAGGTTGACTTGACGAGCCTAGCATGTACAGACATGGCCTCGGAACACAAGAGACCGAAAGGTCGAACATGAGTCGTATAGAAGATACGATCAACATGAAGATGTTCACCGATGATGACTAGTCCGTCTCACGTGATGATCGAACACGGCCTAGTTGACTCGGATCATGGATCACTTAGATGACTAGAGGGATGTCTATCTGAGTGGGAGTTCATTAAATAATTTGATTAGATGAACTTAATTATCATGAACTTAGTCTAAAAACTTTTGCAAAATGTCTTGTAGATCAAATGGCCAACGCTCATGTCCACCTCAACTTCAACGCGTTCCTAGAGAAAACCAAGCTGAAAGACGATGGTAGCAACTATACGGACTGGGTCCGGAACTTGAGGATCATCCTCATAGCTGCCAAGAAAGCATATGTCCTAGAAAGCACCGCTAGGTGACGCACCCGCCCCAGCGAACCAAGACGTTATGAATGCTTGGCAGTCGCGTAGTGATGATTACTCCCTGGTTCAGTGCGGCATGCTTTACAGCTTAGAACCGGGGCTCCAAAAGCGTTTTGAGCAGCACGGAGCATATGAGATGTTCGAATAGCTGAAAATGGTTTTCCAAGCTCACGCCCGGGTCGAGAGATATGAAGTCTCCGACAAGTTCTACAGTTGTAAGATGGAGGAAAATAGTTCTGTCAGCGAGCACATACTCAAAATGTCTGGGTTGCACAACCGCTTGTCCCAGCTGGACATTAACCTCCCGGATGAGGCGGTCATTGACAGAATCCTTCAGTCGCTCCCACCTAGCTACAAGAGATTTGTGATGAACTACAATATGCAGGGGATGGTGAAAACTATTCCTGAGGTATTTTCAATGCTGAAATCAGCGGAGGTGGAAATCAAAAAGGAACATCAAGTGTTGATGGTCAATAAAACCACTAGTTTCAAGAAAGGCAAGGGTAAGAAGAACTTCAAGAAGGACGGCAAGGGAGTTGCCGCGCCCGGTAAGCCAGTTGCCGGGAAGAAGCCAAAGCACGGACCCAAACCTGAGACTGAGTGCTTTTATTGCAAGGGGAACGGTCACTGGAAGCGGAACTGCCCCAAGTACTTAGCGGACAAGAAGGCCGGCAACACCAAAGGTATATGTGATATACATGTAATTGATGTGTACCTTACCAGTACTCGTAGTAGCTCCTGGGTATTTGATACCGGTGCGGTTGCTCATATTTGTAACTCAAAACAGGAGCTGCGGAATAAGCGGAGACTGGCGAAGGACGAGGTGACGATGCACGTCGGGAATGGTTCCAAGGTCGATGTGATCGCCGTCAGCACGCTACCTCTACATTTACCTACGGGATTAGTTTTAAACCTCAATAATTGTTATTTAGTGCCAGCTTTGAGCATGAACATTGTATCTGGATCTTGTTTAATACGAGATGGCTACTCATTTAAATCCGAGAATAATGGTTGTTCTATTTATATGAGAGATATGTTTTATGGTCATGCCCCGCTGGTCAATGGTTTATTCTTAATGAATCTCGAACGTGATGTTACACATATTCATAGTGTGAATACCAAAATATGTAAGGTTGATAATGATAGTCCCACATACTTGTGGCACTGCCGCCTTGGTCACATTGGTATCAAACACATGAAGAAGCTCCATGTTGATGGACTTTTGGAGTCTCTTGATTACGAATCATTTGACACATGTGAACCATGCCTCATGAGCAAAATGACCAAGACTCCGTTCTCCGGAACAATGGAGCGAGGAACCAACTTGTTGGAAATCATACATACTGATGTGTGCGGTCCAATGAGCGTTGAGGCTCGCGGAGGCTATCATTATGTTCTCACTCTCACTGATGACTTAAGTAGATATGGGTATGTCTACTTGATGAAACACAAGTCTGAGACCTTTGAAAAGTTCAAGGAATTTTAGAGTGAGGTAGAGAATCAACGTGACCGAAAGATAAAGTTCTTACGATCAGATCGTGGGGGAGAATATTTAAGTCATGAATTTGGTACGCACTTAAGGAAATGTGGAATCGTTTCACAACTCACGCCGCCTGGAACACCTTAGTGTAACGGTGTGTCCGAACGTCGTAATCGCACTCTATTGGATATGGTGTGATCTATGATGTCACTCACCGATTTGCCGCTATCATTTTGGGGATACGCTTTAGAGACAGCTACATTCACTTTAAATAGGGCACCGTCTAAATCCGTTGAGACGACACCGTATGAATTATGGTTTGGGAAAGAAACCTAAGCTGTCGTTTCTAAAAGTTTGGGGATGCGATGCTTATGTCAAGAAACTTCAACCTGAAAAGCTCGAACCCAAGTCGGAAAAATGCGTCTTCATAGGATACCCTAAGGAAACCATTGGGTATACCTTCTACCTCAGATCCTAAGGCAAGATCTTTGTTGCCAAGAACGGGTCCTTTCTGGAGAAAGAGTTTCTCTCGAAAGAAGTAAGTGGGAGGAAAGTGGAACTTGATGAAGTACTACCTCTTGAACCGGTAAGTAGCGCAGCTCAGGAAGATGTTCCTGTGGTGCCTGCACCGACTGGAGAGGAAGTTAATGATGATGATCAAGGTACTTCAGATCAAGTCACTACTGAACTTCGTAGGTCCACAAGGACACGTTCCACACCAGAGTGGTATGGCAACCCTGTCCTGGAAATCATGTTGTTAGACAACGGTGAACCTTCAAACTATGAAGAAGCGATGGCGGGCCCAGATTCCAACAAATGGCTTGAAGCCATGCAATCCGAGATAGGATCCATGTATGAAAACAAAGTATGGACTTTGACAGACTTGCCCGATGATCGGCGAGCGATAGAAAATAAATGGATCTTTAAGAAGAAGACGGACGCGGATGGTAATGTTACCATCTATAAGGCTCGACTTGTCGCTAAGGGTTATCGACAAGTTCAAGGGGTTGACTACGATGAGACTTCTCTCCCGTAGCGAAGCTGAAGTCCGTCCGAATCATGTTAGCAATTGCCGCATACTATGATTATGAGATATGGCAAATGGACGTCAAAACGGCATTCCTTAACGGCTATCTTAAGGAAGAATTGTATATGATGCAGCCGGAAGGTTTTGTCGATCCTAAGAATGCTAACAAGGTATGCAAGCTCCAGCGATCCATCTATGGGCTGGTGCAAGCATCTCGGAGTTGGAACATTCGCTTTGATGAAATGATCAAAGCGTTTGGGTTTATGCAGACTTATGGAGAAGCCTGCGTTTACAAGAAAGTGAGTGGGAGCTCTGTAGCATTTCTCATATTATATGTGGATGACATACTTTTGATGGGAAATGATATAGAACTTTTGGACAGCATAAAGGCCTACTTGAATAAGTGTTTTTCAATGAAGGACCTTGGAGAAGCTGCTTATATATTAGGCATCAAGATCTATAGAGATAGATCAAGACGCCTCATAGGTCTTTCACAAAGCACATACCTTGATAAGATATTGAAGAAGTTCAATATGGATCAGTCCAAGAAGGGGTTCTTGCCTGTGTTGCAAGGTGTGAAATTGAGCTCGGCTCAATGTCCGACCACGGCAGAAGATAGAGAAAAGATGAGTGTCATCCCCTATGCCTCGGCCATAGGGTCTATCATGTATGCCATGCTGTGTACCAGACCTGATGTAAACCTTGCCATAAGTTTGGTAGGAAGGTACCAAAGTAATCCCGGCATGGAACACTGGACAGCGGTCAAGAATATCCTGAAGTACCTGAAAAGGACTAAGGATATGTTTCTCGTTTATGGAGGTGACGAAGAGCTCGTCATAAAGGGTTACGTCAACGCTAGCTTCGACACAGATCTGGATGACTCTAAGTCACAAACCGGATACGTGTATATTTTGAATGGTGGGGCAGTAAGCTGGTGCAGTTGCAAGCAAAGCGTCGTGGCAGGATCTACATGTGAAGCGGAATACATGGCAGCCTCGGAGGCAGCACATGAAGCAATCTGGATGAAGGAGTTCATTACCGACCTAGGAGTTATTCCCAATGCGTCGGGGCCGATGACTCTCTTCTGTGACAACACTGGAGCCATTGCCCTTGCCAAGGAGCCCAGGTTTCACAAGAAGACCAGGCACATCAAGCGTCGCTTCAACTCCATTCGTGAAAATGTTCAAGATGGAGAAATAGATATTTGCAAAGTGCATACGGATCTGAATGTCGCAGATCCGTTGACTAAACCTCTTCCGCGGGCAAAACATGATCAACACCAGAACTCTATGGGTGTTCGATTCATCACAATGTAACTAGATTATTGACTCTAGTGCAACTGGGAGACTATTGGAAATATGCCCTAGAGGCAATAATAAAATGATTATTATTATATTTCCTTGTTCATGATAATTGTCTATTGTTCATGCTATAATTGTGTTATCCGGAAATCGTAATGCATGTGTGAATACATAGACCACAACATGTCCCTAGTGAGCCTCTAGTTAACTAGCTCGTTGATCAATTGATGGTTACGGTTTCCTAACCATGGACATCGGATGTCATTGATAACGGGATCACATCATTGGGAGAATGATGTGATGGACAAGACCCAATCCTGAGCATAGCACAAGATCGTGTAGTTCGTTTGCTAGAGCTTTTCTAATGTCAAGTATCATTTCCTTAGACCATGAGATCGTGTAACTCACGGATACCGTAAGAGTGCTTTGGGTGTACCAAACATCACAACGTAACTCAGTGGCTATAAAGGTATACTACAGGTATCTTCGAAAGTGTCTGTTGGGTTGACACGGATCGATACTGGGATTTGTCACTCCATATGACGGAGAGGTATCTCTGGGCCCACTCGGTAATGCATCATCATAATAAGCTCAATGTGACCAAGTAGTTGATCACGGGATCATGCATTACGGTACGAGTAAAGTGACTTGCCGGTAACGAGATTGAACGAGGTATTGGGATACCGACGATCGAATCTCGGGCAAGTAACGTACCGATTGACAAAGGGAATTGTATACGGGATTACTTGAATCCTCGACATCGTGGTTCATCCGATGAGATCATCGAGGACCATGTGGGAGCCAACATGGGTATCCAGATCCCGCTGTTGGTTATTGACCGGAGAGTCGTCTCGGTCATGTCTGCGTGTCTCCCGAACCCGTAGGGTCTACACGCTTAAGGTTCGGTGACGCTAGGGTTGTAGAGATATTAGTATGCGGTAACCCGAAAGTTGTTCGGAGTCCCGGATGAGATCCCGGACGTCACAAGGAGTTCCGGAATAGTCCGGAGGTGAAGATTTATATATAGGAAGTCCAGTTTCGGCCACCGAGAAAGTTTCGGGGGTCACCGGTATTGTACCGGGACCACCGGAAGGGTCCCGGGGTCCACCGGGTGGGGCCACCTATCCCGGAGGGCCACATGGGCTGAAGTGGGAAGGGAACCAGCCCCTGGTGGGCTGGTGTGCCCCCCCTTGGGCCTCCCCTGCGCCTAGGGTTGGAAACCCTAGGGGTGGGGGGCGCCCCACTTGACTTGGGGGCAAGTCCCCCCTTGGCCGCCGCCCCCCTAGGGCCCATATATAAAGAGGGGGGAGGGAGGGCTGCGCACCCAAGCCCCTGGCGCCTCCCTCTTCCCCCGTAACACCTCTCCCTCTCGCTGAGCTTGGCGAAGCCCTGCGGAGATCCCCGCTGCTTCCACCACCACGCCGTCGTGCTGCTGGATCTCCGTCAACCTCTCCTTCCCCCTTACTGGATCAAAAAGGAGGAGACGTCTTCCCCAACCGTACGTGTGTTGAACGCGGAGGTGCCGTCCGTTCGGCGCTAGGATCATCGGTGATTTGGATCACGACGAGTACGACTCCATCAACCTCGTTCTCTTGAACGCTTCCGCTCGCGATCTATAAGGGTATGTAGATGCACTCCTCTCTCTCGTTGCTAGATGACTCCATAGATTGATCTTGATGATGCGTAGAAAATTTTTATTTTCTGCTACGTTCTCCAACACCTACTTCCTGCTTGATTGATCTTGATGATATGAGTATTACAAGAGTTGATCTACCATGAGATCGTTGAGGCTAAACCCTAGAAGCTAGCCTATGATTATGATTGTCCTCCTTCTACGGACTAAACCCTCCGGTTTATATAGACACCGGAGGAAGCTAGGGTTACACAGAGTCGGTTACAAAGAAGGAGATCTAACATCCGGATCGCCAAGATTGTCTTCCACGCAAAGGAGAGTCCCATCCGGACACCGGACGAAGTCTTGAGTCTTGTATCTTCATAGTCCAACAGTCCGGCCAAAGTGTATAGTCCGTCTGTCCGGATACCCCCTAATCCAGGACTCCCTCACTCGCTTCAGTGCTTATAGTCGTGACTAGGTGGGCTATGAATCTGGATGTAATATTTATTATTCCTTGTGTTCATTGTACTACCATGATTGAAGATAAATAGATCGAAAGTTTCTCGCAATTTTTTTACCTTCCCTCACATCATGCATATATATAATCATTTGTTTATTGAATTTGGTGTATTACATTGGTAATGATCAATTCGATACTTGTAATACAAATTCAGACTAGTTATCACTATCACCCACTTTGATTTCTGTTTCATAAAACTTAATACTGGAATTATTTTGTGCTTACTTACTGTTAGGTTGTTGATACAACATATCATCTAGATCCAGTAAAGTAAAAAAAAGAGTCTATTCAAGGTAACGAAGGTGAGGGGTATATTTTAAAATCAACATTAGACATTGGTCATGTATAATTTGTCTTGGATGGTTTTCAAATTACAAAAAGTTGATGCTTGCAAAGATCAACTTTGATTGATTCTTGAAGTTGCCTAAACTGAAGCATTTTGACCTTAACTACACCAAGTATCTTGTGAGTGTGACTAATATAAGGGAACTGTGTTTGAATTTGTGAGGAGATGGAGAGATGAGATTCTATATCAATGATATTGCAGAAAGTATTTGGCATTCTTTGTAGACGAGGACAAATCAATAAAGTGCCACATGTTATCTTTTTTTTGTTAGAAACACTATCACTACAGGAATCAGCTTATTTGCCGTCCGCCATGGCAGGCGACAAAGGCACCAAAAGCGGACGGCAAAGCCCTTTGCCGTCCGCCACCGACGGCAAACCTGGACGACGGAGAGCGACGGTAAAAAGGTTCTTTGTCGTCAGCTTCCTCAAAGCGGATGGCAAAGGACTTTATCGTCTGTGGCGGACGACAAAGAACATGGACGGCAAAAACCATGTGTTAGCCACGTTGGGTGGCTAATGGCAGCCTTCGCCATCGGCGACTGTAGTTACCTAGCTAGTGTCATCGGCGCGAAGGCCGGAACAGAGAAAATAATTAAGGGGGGAGGAGGGGATGTCATTTGTGCTTACCCACAAACGCGGGGGTGGAGCTCGTCGAACACCAGACCCTCGCAGCGACGAAACAACTGCACATTGAAATCGGAAGATGAGTAACATAGCACTATTGTTTTTGCCATCAACCTAACTAAATATTTACAACAGTATGCCACCAAAATATATGTCATTAAGGGTTCCGTCGACGTCGAGGCACCCCTCTTCTTCTTCTTCTTCTTCTTCTTCTTCTTCTTCTTCTTCTTCTTCTTCTTCTTCCTCTTCTTCCTCCTCCTTTTCTAATTATTCTTATTTTCTTCTTTTTTCAGAACTAAACCTAAACCTAAAACTAAACTAAACTAAAACTGAACCTAAAACTAAATTTAAACTAAACATAAACCTAAAACTAAAAAAAAGAAAGAGGAGGAGGAGGAACTCACTGCAGGGGAAGGGCGGCCGGTGGAGGAGGGCGGGCGGCCTGGTGGAGGAGGTCCACCGCAGGGGAGGGGGCGGCGTCGTGGCCTTCCTCACGGCGGGGCTCTAGCGGCTGCCGCAGGGAAGAGGCGTCGTGGCCAGGGCGACGGGGCATGTTGCCGGAGCGACGGGTCGGGGCGGCGGGGGCCGGGGGCGCGGCGGGATCGGGATGGGGCGGCGGGGGACGGGTGCGGGGCGGGGGGGGGGCGCAGTGGGGGCCGGGGGCGGGGCGGTGGGGGCGTGGTGGGGGTCAGGGGCAGGGAGATGGGGGCGCGGCGCAGTTGGGCCGGGGGAGGAGAGAGAAAGAGAAGAGAGAGAGGCGAGGGTGCGCCATTATTAGCCGTTAGGTTCTGACCTCTTTGTCGTCGGCTAACGGACGGCAAAGATGGTTTGCCGTCCGCTAGCGGACGGCAAAGAGGTGGGGGCGGTGGGCCGTTACAGCAGTGTCATCCACTGGACCTCACCCAGCTCTTCGGCGTCTGCTAGCCGATGGCAAAGAACTGGCTGATGGCAAATAGTATCTTTGCCATCAACCTGTTTTTTGCCGTCTGTTTTTCGTAAACGGACGACAAAGACCTTCTTTGATGTCAGCAAGCCGACGGTAAAGAACTGGCTCATGGTAAATTCCCTGATTCCAGCAGTGTATGTACAATATAGGCATATACGTATTCGTATACCACATAGACTTATACAGTGCTTACTCAAGATCGGAATCATAGAGGTCAACAAACTTGAACATTTCATAAGAGCAAATGCGATGCTAAAAGGATGGTCACAACCTCTTGTGCAGGGATGAGTGTCGATGCTTGTGATGACATATAAATAGGGTTCTCTTCAAGATTGTATAGCTAGATATTGTGGCCTAGTTATGTTCAAAGAAGTGATGTGCGGTGATGCCAAGCGATTTGCAAGCTAGAACTCCCCTAGTCAATTCTATCATCCACCACCGTGAAGCATAATCCAACATGACAACCAAGCGGTTGTCATGTGGTTTATGGCACGAGCGGATGAACGAAGCAGAGAGTGTAATCTTAAAATGGGTATTTTAAGCTATTGTGCAAAATGGCTTTTTTGTACGTGTAAGCTAAAACGTATTTTCTTGACAATACAACTTGAAATAGATTCCTTTTTCGCACCATCGGATTGCACTTTCGCCCATCATGATAGTAATGTAGGTGTGTCACACTATTTGTTTTTGTTTTTTAGTAATCGTCATAGATGGTCTATGATGAATCCTTTTGAAAAAACAAACTATTACAACTATGCAAAATGCAAAACCCACTTTTTAAAAGCTGTTTAATTGGAAAACTTATAGAAGTCTGGAAATGTATATGTTAATTAAAGAAATATTTAGATTAAAAAGCAAAGCCCTTGTCGCCACGCAAAGCGCAAAAGTGCAAAACCCCCTGATAATCCCCCCTCGCCTTTACCGCCCGCGCTGTCCCCAATGGCGATTCCGGAGGAGCTGCGCCGCTACTGGCTGCCGATCCTCCTCGCCGCCGCCGGCTTCCTCTTCCAGCTCCTCGTCCTGCCCAAATCCTTTCCGCCCTCCCACTACGACGGTCAGAGCCCCCCTCCCCCGCTCCCTCCCCCCTGCATCGCGCTCTCGCACGCGTTCTGAGATTTGTTGGATTGATTGGTTGGTTTGGTCGCAGCGCTCGGAATCCAGAGGTTTGCGCCGGTGGAGAAGGTGGTCGAGGCCTACGAGGTGCTCTCCAAGGAGTGGTGAGCGCGATTGATCCAACTTCACTGATAATTTCTCACTTCCAACTCTGTTGTGTGCTTTGTTGGATGGAGTCTGACTGTAGTCGCAAGTGCAGTCCATGAGTTCTGGTTCGGGCAGTGGACTTGTTATCTGGTCTTGATGGGGCCGGGCATCTGTTTGGAGCTTAACAATTTGGTAGCGTTGGTGTAATTTTTTGATGTTTCCTGTGACAAATCTGACAGTTCTATTAGTAGCAAACACAGTCTAGTTTATCTGTTGTGTGTATTGATGGTGCTGACTGTCGGTGCTTGACTATGCTTTTAATTCCCTGCTCCGTTCTGTTACTAAGATATTGTTTTTTTTAGGAGTGATGCTGGTTACCCATTACTAGCTGCAAAGCTTTGCCTGTAGGGTAGAGTGTGTATTGGCATCGAGCTCGTGATATGGAATATCAACTTTTAGGTCACAGTTTGGAGTTTAGTATAGGTGAAATATAACTCTGATGAGGCCCTGCACATGATTCCATACTTGAAATTGGATTTTCTTTTTTGTTGGTTACCATTATGCTTCTTGCCTTTTGCCATGTTTTGTTTTCGTATTTTTAATTCATTATTTACAACAAATGAATGATCCTTTTCATGATGCCAACTTTAGGCTTGCTGAAACAAATGACCGGTCAACTGTTGATATTATAAAGGTGAGAGTCAGAATCCTTAATTACTAGCCTTTGTAATTTCCATGTGCAATACGAAAATATTTCATACAAAGTTTCATGTGTTGTATGCATGGGGGCTGAATTAGCTTTCCACAGTGCACCGAAGCACCTTAAACTGCAATTCCACTATTTGCTTTTCTGTGTACATTACTTCCACTTTATTACGTTTGCTTCAGTAACATGTACATTACTTATTTGGTCCCTGTAGTTTCTATTTAAAGTTCCAACTAATGGAATTGCATAAACAACTTTATAGTTCTGTGGTGTTTCATACAGATCCGTTATGCGTATGAGCTGTTGACAAATCCAGTTTGGAAGCGGGACTATGATCTTTTTGGTCTGGATCATCATACGGTGATCTCCCTCCTCCCCTCCCTCTATGCGTGCGTCTCTGCGGGAAGGCTTTTTCTTTTCTTCCTTTCTGATCTAACCCTTAGTTTGCAATTTTCATCATGGTAGGATATCTTCGAGAGAGTCAAAGAACAATATCAAAAAGAACACTTCCTGAAAATAGATCTACCTTTGTTAAAAGATTCTTTAATTCGTAAGTTCTAGCCATCTAATTCTGATAAGAAATGATGTTTTCCTTTTGATGTCTTGGACATAACACCATTTCCGTTCCATAGATTCAACCAGTCATGCCTTCAATGTAATCACACGTGACTCATTGATGTCTGCTATTGCTGAAGATTACCCGTTGCTCATACAGGTAAGTTAGAAGGCCGTAACTTCATCAATTTAACTTTCCAGTGCTGTATTTACGTTATATTTGCATGATTCTTGAGAACATCTTTTTGTTGGAAGTTGGCAAAAAAGAAATCCTGACTACCAGCTGTATTTTTTTCCCTACTGTGCAGGTTTATTCAAAGGGGAGTCCTCGCTGCGCTCAATTTTTTGAGTACTGGAAGCAAATTGGTCTGTTTATCATGTTGCCTCACTTGCCATTTTTTGCATTGCACTCTTTAACAACATATTTGTACACTGCATGAAAAGATCAGTATGGTCAAAGTATTAGCTGTGGAGAAACAGAGCTGCATTGGTTTTTTCTGTTTCCAATCCCTCTTATAGCATTTGGTAATATTTAAGGATGATGGGTAAAAATGGAGGTGTAAAAATTGGGATCTATAGCATTGTTCATGGAAGTATTTTTGCTGAAATGAGCGTTTGCTACTTTCTAGCATTGCATTTTAAACTGAAGTTGTAACCATTATCTTTGAGCGGCAATTTTGTGGATCTGTTGGCAGCTGAGTTGATGGCATTTTCCATTCTCCCAAATATTATGCTATTGTTGACAACTCAACATAACTACAGCTTCTGTCTCATAATGCAAAAAATTGAAGTTTATATAGAGAACTCTCTTGTGGATTAAATATACCTCACTTTCCATTCTTGTCTCTGACAAAATATTTGTTTCATGATCTAGACACTCGACTGGATGGCGTGGCCAACACTGCTATGGTAGAACTTGGTGATGTGCAACTGGCGGGGTATTTTGCAGAAAAAAGGTTCTCTCAACAGCCATTTTTCCGCAATGGTATGTCAAGATAACATGCCATTTACAGTTAAAAAAAAAGATAGCATGCCATTTTCAATCATAAGATGAAAATAAGTAAGCACTTTAGCTATTATCAGTGCAAGTGCAGCACATGGAAATGTTTATTTTAGGTGTTCTTAGTTCTGGATTTTTGTCAGAATGAGTAGGTTCATAGTTGGTAAAGTGGTCTTGTGCGAATTTAATATGACAAACTTGATTTGCTATTGGGAATAATGTGTAAGCCAAAGAGTATTCAAGACAACTGGTAGGTTCATCATTTCGTGCCAAGGATGGAGGGATCTTTTTTCTACTGAATGAACAACAACAACAACAACAACAACAACAACAAAGCCTTTAGTCCCAAACAAGTTGGGGTAGGCTAGAGGTGAAACCCATAAGATCTCGCGACCAACTCATGGCTCTGGCACATGGATAGCAAGCTTCCACGCACCCCTGTCCATAGCTAGTCCTTTGGTGATACTCAACAAAAATACTTCCTATAATTTTGCCCAGATATTAATATTTAGTAGCTGGAATTTTGAACATTACATGTCCTTTGTATTATATTTTAGAAGAAAAAAAGACTTTGTCCTGTTTAATGTTCTTTACAACTCCTATATATATTGTCCCATGCAGGTATACCAGCTCTTGTTGCATATCCTGCTAACTGCAGAAGTCCATCCTGTTATATGAGGTAACTGTTCTAATCAGATGCCAGAGTATTAATTAGAGAAATAATAAGAGTGTGACTCTTCTATTCCTGTTAATTGTTTACGACATGTCTATTTCAATCAATTCCAAAGATATGACCTCAATATAACCATTTCCTGTACCCAGGTACCCAGGTGAGCTAACTGTGGATTCTGTTGTCAACTGGGTGGCATCATCAATTGTTGGTTTACCTCGGATCTTGTACTATTCAAAGGAGACACTGGTAAGGTTTATGACTGTCTCTTTTTTTGGTTTCTTTTGTTCGTATTTATGCGGATGTTCTCAGGAATCATATGAAATCACAGTAATCAGTAGTACAGCATGCAAACAGTTTGTGTTAGCTAATGGAGTACAGACCTAATGAATGTTATATACTCCCTCCGTCCCATATTAAGTGTCGCTCAAACGGATGTATCTAGCACTGAAATACGTCTAGATACATTTGTTTCAGCGACACTTAATATGGGACGGATCAAGTATGAAATTGCCTTCTTGGCTCCTGAGATAGGTTTGTCATTATGCTAGTTAACTGAATGTTCTCGACGCTTACATCTAGGTACTAGTTTGGAGCTGAGGTTGTATGACCTCCTAGTTAGTGGAATTCAGGACTCCGTTCCGTCTTCACTTGTTTATCTGCAACAGCAAGTCCTAGTCTTATGGCATCATTAATTTATTATGTTGCATTATCCTAACCTATGGCGCCACAAGTACAATAGCCAATGAGTACACTCCTGTATGCATGATTCCTGTTGTTCATATTTTGCTGCGCTGTCTGTTTTTATTCTAGAATTGCACTTTAGTTAGATAGATTTTTACCTGCGCCTCTAATGCAGAGCCTATATCATTTCAGGGACCCCAGTTCATTGGGAAGAGTAGCCATCATAAGGTACAATAGATTTGCCGCTTTTGTTTTCATATACATATGCCCGTGCATCTGTGCTATCTGCCTTACTTATTACTTGCACCCTTTTCAATATGCACGTGGAGCACATGCATACAATCATAAGTCCATAGCTATAATCTAGTCATGCCATCTTTTGTGTGTGCGGCATAGGTCAAGGCTATCTTTTTCTCAAGCACTGGGGAGCGTGCGGCTCCATTCCTTCGCCAAGCTGCCCAAGAGTATTCGAGCTATGCATCTTTTGCATTTGTCCTATGGAAAGAAGAGGAATCCCAGATCTGGTGGAATTCGTACGTTCTTTACTTCTTTATGTACAATATGTTGTTCTTTCTTATTTGTGCCTGCATTGGTATTCATATAATGGTATAATTGTTTGTACTGAATGCATGTTTTGATAAGTAAATTTGGAATTTCTTCAGTTGATACAAGCTGTTCGAATATTTTTAAGCATTGTGAAACCTCATCCATATCTAGCTAACTATGCAAACTGCAGTTTTGTGTTTCAGTAAATTAATTATGGTAGCTATATGGCTACTAGCCAATATTTGTTTGGTCTGGAAGAAGGAATATGATATATTAGCCAAGAAATTGGCTTGATTAACTAGGGCACATGCACGAACTTGGTCATGCATGAAATTGGCTTGATTAACTAGGCCAAGAAATTGGTTGTGCATGGGTTACATTGAAGTCGACCAGGTGAAGAGCTAAGCCACGGACATTGCGTTTTTGAGCAATTTCACTGTTTTTCTGAAGATAGTTAGGGCAGTCTGAACACTGCATGCTGAAATCGCAGATAGCAGCTTTCTAACAGTAAAAAATGTGATTTCCAGAAAATTTGTGAAGCAAAACACATCTTTTGCTAAGTACGGCAAACCATATTTCCATGTGGAATCGGCTACGCCTATTAGTACTTTGGTGTTTCATTTAAGAAATCATGTTTATCAGTACTTTCTTGTCTCTGCTCAAGCAGATTAGGAGTGGAATCGGCTCCTGCACTTGTTTTCTTGAAGGGGCCAGGTGCCAAGCCTGTTGTATACCATGGCAAGCTTCTATCCTATCCTTTTGATTTTATGCAGTGAAGTCGGACCAAACTGATTATTTACCTCCAATTCAGGAACTTTTAGTAAGTCCGAGTTCACAGAGATAATGGAGGAGCATAAGCACCAAGGTATTATTAAAATTTGTCTGCGAATCAGCAGTATACCGGATTGCCATTTTTACTAAGAGAACCTGTGTGCTTTTTCAGTAATACTCATTTCATTCTTTTCTTGATTAGAACTCCAGCAGCTAAGAAGTGACACATCTTTGGATCTTGGTTGTGATGCTAGAGGTCATTCACGCGCTGGGAAAGAAATAATGATATGGTATTGTGTAATAGCTGCAGGTCGCCCTGGTGTAGAATTAAGTAAAAAGAGACAAGTAAGTTTCTATAAGATGGGTGCAATAACAAGTTGGTGGAGTTATCCCTCCTGAACCAACTTGATCATTCGTTAGAAGTTTGCCAACTTATATTGCTTTTGGAACTTGAAACTTCTTCAGATTTTGAGGAAGGCCCAGGACCAACTACTCAGTGCTGCTGGTGAAAGTGCTACTGGGAATTTGGAAAATTTAGTAGAGGTAGCAAGTGCTGCAGCTGCCTTAAAAGATGACAGGCTGACCTTTGTTTGGTTGGATGGAGAATTACAGAAGGTAGACTGCTTCACAAATTTCATTTTCATTTTTAATATACATTTTTTAAGCTTGTGGTGCTGGACTTGCCGTTTGGTGATATGCCCTAGAAGGCCACATATTCTGTTTTTATTTGTTTATCAAGTTTTGAGATGCTAACCACATATGCCACCTGGTCACATGTTCTTTCTTTAGCTACCACTTCCTCTTTGTTTTCACAGTTATGGTTTACCTTATTGGTCCAAAATAATCTGTATTGGCAATAACTCTCTTGTTTTTTCGTCTGAAATGTTCTATTCACATAAAATGATTAATAGTGTTTTTTCTGTTAGTTTTCCATATCTCAAAAATAGGGCAACATGATTTGTTATTTAGAATTTGCGGGAGATGCGTTGAAATTTTAAGGGTAGCCAATGGTCACTTGAGTGTAAGGAAATCTCAAAGGATACACTAGCTATTGCCTACTAGTACTAGATATGACTTTTGCTCTGCTTTCCTGAATTAGTTGAGATATGGGCATATTTATCTGCTTCAGTTCAGATAAATATGTGTTTCATGGGTTCTCTCACCACCTCATATCCAGGTTCCAGGTCCATGGCATTACATTAGACTACAACATGACCAGCTTACGGATAAGAATCGTAGCCTCTAGTATGTAGAACAGTGCTTGATCTGATTGAAGAGGGCCTCTCGAGTAATATGATTTTGTAGCGCATGCCTCATTAAAACCCTGAAATGTGCCCTCACTGTATATGCAAAGTTTATCCATGTTTTGGTTCTTTTATCATATGCAACATACCCTCCTATGTTAGTGATTAATCTCTGTTAGAAATTAAGCGATCCTTTCATGTGCTTATTAGCTACAAATCCTGAAAGGAGCATTTTCCGCCTTAGTGGAATAATGTCCATTTAACTGTATATTCTCGAAATTCTACAATGGTTGGTGATGTTCTGCAATGAAATGATGATGTATATCACTGGAATCAGAGTATTTGGAAATTTTTAGGCCCTAGCTTCAGCAAATGGCTGAGTCATGACATCCTCAATTCTGAACAATCAAACAAGCTTGTAAATTTGAATAACAGTACCCTTTTTACAGAAAATTTGTGCCTTCTACCTTGCCACTGATTACCATGGAGCCTGTGGTCCTAGAGGTTTTGAAGATGACAATGATAAGCCTGAAGTATTCATTGTCCGTTTCCAAAGAAATGCAACATACGAGGCATTGAAAGCCGACAAAAAGAATAATCTTATAGAGACTCTCCAAGGACAGGACACTCCTGATGCCTCCCAGCTAGTGGCTAGGTATAATGGCCCGGATGAAATTCTGGAGGTGCGTAATTCACTGGTTTATTATTTTACATATATGGTCAAGTCATGCAGCTTAAAATCCATTTTTAATTGCTTATTTTGGCAGATAAACAAGTGGGTCTCTCAGATTATCAAAGATGGAGACACTAGAGAAATTCCTTACTTTGTAAGTCTCTTAAAGCATGTTCCCTTTTGAACTTTCTCTAGCATGTCTTCTGAAGTTAAGCACAACTTTCTGAAGACATAACATAACCCCTTAAATAGAAAAACCCTAATATGGAACAAAATTAAATGTGGACTTGGCACCAGGAATACCGAAGATGCCTTAACTCACTTGGCGCAGGAGACATGAACTGTTAGATTGGGGTGCAAACTTTGATGCACTAGCTAAGTGTCCCATGTGTTGCTATGGATGTCTCTTCCCCACCCTTACTACAGTATTTCTTCTGCTCCTTCTCTTTCCATCGACCATTGTGCACCCTCCCATATATGTTTCTCCCCCGCACGTCTCCTCCACCCTCACCGTGCAAGAGTACAAGGTGTAATCTTCCTCCTCCATTCATGACTTTTGGTTTTGTCAGTGCATGTCTCAGTATGGTGTACATGTGCTTTTCCAACAGCGTCAAACAATGACTACCTACCACTGCCCCTTTCGACTATAGCACACCCTTTCAGATAACTTCCTCCTTGCAATTGGACATCGTGTGATGTTTCTTCTCTCCTCCATTTATGCCCATGTTGTTGCATCGTCTTCCACTCCACCACAAGTCTTCTCTAACTATGCATGTCTCAATATTCATACCAAGTAATTCACAGGCATTTTTAGAAACATCTAATGTTACTTCTTGTTGAATTGCGGTCAGGAACATGAATTTACATAAATGATTATTCCCAACTTACATAACCAAATCACATTAAACCAACGGAGAAGGATCCAGAAATCTTGCATTATTAAACACATTGTGTACGCAGCTCCGGCAGCCTCCTTGTGATGTGATGTGTGATGATCACTAGCAGCCACTGTTCCATAGCCTTACAACACCATCTTTTGGAGCCATGCTTGGTACAGATACCACTGTTTGATAACGCATGCAGGAGTGAGTACCGCGGGCGTTGAACCCACACCTTGCCGCAACCCACAACCATGCCCTGACTCCACTGATAGAGACCGTGCTCATCAGTTATCCTGGAACCTAAGGGTGATATTGGGTACTGCAGTAGTGTCAGTTGTCCTGACTCCTGAGGCCTCTCAATTTCAGCTGACGTGAGCCTACAGGCTGTGAGGTTGAAACAGTGAAGATAAACTCTTCCAAGCCTGGATGGATTGCTGAATCATCCGAAGGCTAATCCGAGAAAACCAAACTTGCTCTTTATTTAGTTGGCAACAATAGTAAAATTCTGCAATAAACACCAATGGTAAATGTATAAGTGATTGTTGGTTGAGCACCAGTCACATTGTTAAACATATTTTTTTTATTAAACTATTAGATGATAATGTTTTCAGAGAAATTATTTTGTCTGAATTGCAATATTTGTCGAACAATTATTCATCCATTATGCTGTCCTTTTTCTGTATCTAGACTTCAAAGGTACCAGATCTTGTACCCGAAGAAACAAATAAGGAATGGTTAAGCGGTACCAAAGGTATCCGCTCGGCAGGGAAAAGTTTAAAAGAGAGGGTTCAGAACAGTGGCTTCAGTTTCAGAGATTACTTAACTGACCCAAGGATTGGTCCAGCTTTGCTGATGCTTGCATGCATTTCATGGGGAACAATATGGTTCAAGAGTATCCAATCAGCTCAGAAGACTCCAAAGGTAAGTACTTGTTTGATTTACCAAGTCAAATAATATCCACTTGCATTCTTTACTGATCCAAACAAGCATTCGCTCTGCTCAGCTTTCACATTTGTTGCTCAAGCTGATTACAGCTAAACGACAATATAGTATTGCATGAACCATTCATGAGCAATAATCGTAAACTACAATATCATTTTCCCTGACATTAGCATGAACCATTCACGAGCAATAGTCGTAAACTGCAATATCATTTTCCCTGACTTGTAGCATGGAAGGAAATACGGAGGCCAGCTATACAATCACCCACAGCGCTTAGTGTCATGGTTTGCTGTTCAATTCTTCTAATAAAACATCAACACAATGGCGCTTGATGTTAAGCTTTGACTCAGAGTTAACTGTGTATTATATATAGTTCAGAAAGTGTTTACGCTCGTTTTGCAAAGTTTGGGCTGAATTCTGACCGTATATTATGTCTTTCAGGACGAAGCTCCTAAAGACAAGACCAACAAACGTCGCCGTCCGAAGCTTAGCACGACACTCTTTGGTCAACCTGAATCCAGCGCGGATCCTGAACCCAGAGATGCTCGTCAGTGGGAGATAGAGGACTCAGATTCAGACTGACGAATCGTAACCCGACATTGAGGTTAAACTCGGCTAAATATCTTAGTTGAGCGATGGGGCTAAATTAGCTTAGTGCCTGACAAAGCATAGCCAGTCTGAAAAATGCTGGATCATACTCCCTCCGTTCCAAAATAATTGTCTTTCTAGCCATCTCAAATGGACTACAACATACGGATGTATGTAGACATGTTTTAAAGTGTAGATTCACTCATTTTGCTCCGTATGTAGTCACTTGTTGAAATCTCTAGAAAGACAATTATTTCGGAACGGAGGGAGTATATCTGATCTTTATTGCTGTATATTTTTGGCATGGATCTATCCATCTGCTTGGAAGCAGGCATAGGCCTCTCAGATTCTCAAGGAATGTATTGTTAGAGTTCTTCATTTTTTGTTCGGCGGTTATGAAGTTGGGGGTGGAAGAGGTGAATGGACGACCAACAACACCTCACTACCCCCACAAACTCCAGACATGTATAGTAAGGATGAGTTACATCACAAGCCTGTGTTGGAAACACTGTATTATATATATATTGAATAAATAGGATTCCCCGTTTAGGTTCCACTTGAAAAAGCGAGATTTTGCATAAGTTTCATTAGAAACTACTCTCCCATTTCACAATATATAGCATGTTAAAAAAAAGTGATGCCTAACTTCTCAACCGGTATATAGAAAAGATTACTGAGATTCGTCAGATCAGTACAACCACATTTGTCATATAAATCATGATTATATAATTTCTGTTTTCAGCTACCATATATTTATATGAAATAAAACCTTTATAAAATTGCATCTCAAAGGCTGTTATAAAACCTTTATATAATGTCAATGAAGTCTTGGTGTGGCCTTATCTTTGATGGCTTCAAGCCGATAATGTCAATGAAGCCGATATTGGACGACTATATTTGGACACCGGAAAGGTTCCGGGTGAGATTGGGACAATACCGGAGCTTCGGGAGGTTATCGGAACCCCCTGGGAGGTATATGGGCCTTATTGGGCCTTAGTGGAAAGGAGGGAAAAGGAGCAAAGGAGGGCCCACCCCCAAGCCCAATACGAATTGGGAGGGGGGCGACCCCCCCTTCCCTTCTTCCCTCCCTCCTCTTCCTTCCCTCTCCCTCTCCTAATAGGAAAAGGGGGAGTCCTACTCCCGGTGGGGGTTGGACTCCCCCCTAGGGCGCGCCACCCCCCTTGGTCGGCCCCCTCCTCCACTCCTTTATATACGGGGGAGGGGGCACCCCATAGACACAACAATTGATCTCTTGATCTCTTAGCCGTGTGCGGTGCCCCCCTCCACCATAGTCCTCCTCGATAATATTATAGTGGTGCTTAGGCGAAGCCCTGCGACGGTAGAACATCAAGACCGTCACCACGCCGTCGTGCTGACGGAACTCTCCCTCGACACTCGGCTGGATCAGAGTTCGAGGGACGTCATCGAGCTGAACGTGTGCTAGAACTCGGAGGTCGGACCGTGAAGACGTACGACTACATCAACCGCGTTGTTCTAACGCTTCCGCCTTCGGTCTACGAGGGTACGTGGACTCACTCTCCCCTCTCGTTGCTATGCATCACCATGATCTTGCGTGTGCGTAAGAATTTTTTTTGAAATTACTACGTTCCCCAACAGTGGCATCCGAGCCTGATTTTATGCGTAGATGTTATATGCACGAGTAGAACACAAGTGAGTTGTGGGCGATACAAGTCATACTGCTTACCAGCATGTCATACTTTGGTTCAGCGGTATTGTTGGATGAAGCGGCCCGGACGGACATTACGCGTACGCTTACGCGAGACTGGTTTTACCGCCGTGCTTTGCACACATGTGACTAGCGGGTGTCTGTTTCTCCAACTTTAGTTGAACCGAGTGTGGCTACGCCCGGTCCTTGCGAAGGTTTAAACATCACTAACTTGACGAACTATCGTTGTGGTTTTGATGCGTAGGTAAGAACGGTTGAGGGAGTCCTGGACTAGGGGGTGTCCGGACAGCCGGACTATCATCGTCCGCCGGACTCCAAGACTACGAAGATACAAGATTGAAGACTCCGTCCCGTGTCCGGATGGGACTTTCCTTGGCGTGGAAGGCAAGCTTGGCGATACGGATATGTAGATCTCCTACCATTGTAACCGACTCTGTGTAACCCTAGCCTTCTCCGGTGTCTATATAAACCGGAGGGCTTTAGTCCATAGGACACAACATACATTACAACAATCATACCATAGGCTAGCTTTAGGGTTTAGCCTCCTTGATCTCGTGGTAGATCCACTCTTGTACTACCCATATCATCAATATTAATCAAGCAGGACGTAGGGTTTTACCTCCATCGAGAGGGCCCGAACCTGGGTAAAACATCGTGTCCCTTGTCTCTTGTTACCATCCGCCTAGACGCACAGTTCGGGACCCCCTACCCGAGATCCGCCGGTTTTGACACCGACATTGGTGCTTTCATTGAGAGTTCCTCTGTGTCGTCACCAATAGGAAGGATGCCTCCACCCGTCTTCAAAGATGGTATTTTCGCCAAAGGGGCCTTGGCCGCCGGCCAAACTATCCGGCTAGGCGGTTTTCTTATGACCGCATGTCCGGCCACGGCTTTGACAATGACTTCCCAAGTCATCGAAAGCAATCTCCGCGTCAGCTCGGAATTCGCCGAGCGGCTGGATCCAGTAGAGCTCTCGTCTGTCAACGAGCTCTTGGATCGCATCGCCGCCCTGGGAGTCGCTACAGACTACAATCAGATTGGGCTTAAAACCGATCTGAGAGAGATTAACTCTCCCCAGGCCACCCACCGCGTCGCAGTGGTTGAGGAGCAATGCGGCGACTTGTCGCCTATATTGAAAACTAGTCACGTCCGGATTCTCGAACCCTCCATGCCGGATTTCCGCGGAGGGACGGACTTCGATCGAGCATTGAACTTAAAATCATGCATCGTTCCGGACCCGCTGGATCATGTCCAGCAATCCAAGCTTCCGAATTCGGAAACTCCTCGGCCTTTAAGCCTCAAGATGGGTAGGGATCCGGATTTTATTCCACCCACCCGCCCAGACATATGCGATCTATCTCTAATACGGCAAGAGCCCGCCGAAACAGTGCATCACTACTGGGCCAGATTCCTCCTGGTTATGGACAGGATAAAGGACTGCCGAGAGGAGAACACAATCTCAATCTTTTGCAATAATTGCACGGACAAGGGAATATTGAACGCCATCGGTCGTCGTAAAATTATATGCTTCACTGATCTGGCGTCCATAGTACGAAAGTACTGTGCGATGGAGAGTTTCCGGAAAACCGAAAACCAGTTTTGGGACAATCCGGCCCCGAATACAACCCCAGTCCACAACAAAAGGGTGCATCACACTCAGGCCCCAGATACAAAAACCAAAAAGCACAAACCCCATAAAGGGCACGGAACCGTACTGGAGGGATGGCTCAATGGACCCTGTAAGCTTCATAGTACAGAGGGAGCCGTCCCAACACATAGCCTTCGAGCATGTTGGATACTACGTCAGGTGGCCAAAAGTGGCGAGGAGCTTCTAGCCCCGGAAAACCACTCCAACAATACCGGTACGGTATCAACAGTCTTCGAGACCTTCGCATCAAATAATATGCAAAAACGAACAATCTGCGGCCTCGCCGAAGTCTACCAAGTAGCAACAGCAAATCCATGGAGCGACACAGCCATCACCTTCAACGCCAGCGACGAACCTAAATTCCGAACAGCCCGAGCACCAGCCGCACTGGTGCTTAGTCCCATAGTGGACGGCTTTCGACTTATAAAGGTCCTCATGGATGGCGGCAGCGGACTAAACCTCATCTACGAGGAAACTCTTCAAAAAATGGAAATCGACTGGAGCCGTATTGAGCGAAGCAGCACAACCTTCAGAGGAATAATCCCTAGCCGGGAAGCGTGCTGCACCGGAAAAATCACACTCGATGTGGTGTTCGGCTCGCCGGACAATTACAGATCCGAAGAAGTCACGTTCCAGGTGGCCCCGTTCAACAGCGGATATCACGCTATATTAGGATGAGAGGCATTCACAATTTTTCAAGCCGTACCCCATTACGGGTATATGAAGCTCAAAATGCCTGGGCCCGGCGGAATAATCACTCTCGCTAGTGATCCGGACATAGCGCTCCGCGCCGAAAACAAGACAGCCGCACTAGCCCTGGAGGCACTATCTGAAGCCCTAGCGGCAGAAGAACTCACCGCGCTGCGCTCTACGGTGAACAAGGACGATGTGATACTCGATAAAAGATCCAAGTCCACCTCCTTCAAACCAGCAGATGAAATAATCAAATTCCAGGTCCATCCAACGGACCCAACAAAGACGGCCTCCATTGGGGGGCACAATTGAACCCCGAAGTAGATGCCGCACTGCGCGAATTCCTTCGGGAAAATTGGGACATTTTCGCCTGGCATCCTTCGGATATGCCCGGAATCCCACGCAGGTTGGCAGAACACAGCCTAAACATCCTAAAAGGATTTAAGCCAGTCAAACAGGCTCTTCAGCGATTTTCCGAACCCAAAAGACAGGCAATGGGAGAAGAGCTAGCCAAACTATTGGAAGCCGGATTCATCAGAGATATCAAACATCCGGATTGGCTAGCAAATCTGGTAATGGTACCAAAGAAGGACAAATCCTGGCGCCTATGCATCGATTTTAAAGACCTTAATAAGGCTTGCCCAAAGGACCCCTTCCCCCTCCCCCGCATCGATCAAATTATCGATGCTACCGCAGGACACGATTCATTGTGCTTCCTCGACGCATACTCTGGCTACCATCAAATCAAGATGGCGGAAGCAGACCAAGCCGCAACGGCATTTATCACTCCATACGGACCATTCTGCTTCAACACGATGCCCTTCGGACTTAAAAATGCCGGCGCAACATATCAGCGCATGATTCAAACATGTCTGGCTACCCAGATCGGCAAAACAGTCGAAGCATACGTAGACGACGTAGTCGTCAAAACAAAACACGTCGAAACTCTAGTAGACGATTTGAGGCTCACATTCGACAACCTTAGAGCATATGACATCAAGCTGAATCCGGAAAAATGCGTTTTCGGCGTACCAGCCGGAAAGCTGCTGGGCTTCATTGTATCCGGTAGAGGAATTGAAGCAAACCCGGCAAAAATCCGAGCTCTGTCATAGTTGGATATCCCAAAAGACCTCAAGCAGATACAAAAATTAACAGGATGCGTGGCAGCTTTAAGCCGCTTTATCTCCCGTCTAGGAGAAAAGGCATTGCCTCTCTATCGCCTCCTCAGGCGCACCGAACACTTCGAGTGGACGGATGCTGCCACTGCCGGACTCGAAGAAATAAAGGCCATACTGGCAACAAATCCGGTCCTGGCTGCGCCCAATCTGGGCGAACCAATGTTGTTATACATCGCAGCAACGCATCAAGTTGTAAGCGCGGTACTCGTCGTCGAACGAGAGACAGAAGGGCATAAATTCCCTCTCCAAAAACCAGTGTATTATGTTTCCACTGTGTTAACCCCCTGCAAGTCCCGTTACCCACACTATCAGAAGATAGCGTATGCGGTGTTCATGGCATCCCGAAAGCTCCGACACTACTTTCAAGAGTGTTCGATAACAGTGGCCTCCGAAGTACCACTAAATGACATCATAAATAACCGTGACGCAACGGGCAGGATTGCAAAATGGGCCATTGAGCTCTTACCATTCGATATAACTTACAAACCTCGGCGAGCTATAAAGTCACAAGTTTTGGCTGACTTTGTCGCTGAATGGACCGAGGCCGAACTCCCTAAAGAGTACGGCGCATACTCCAATTGGATTATGCATTTCGACGGCTCTAAAATGTTGGCCGGACTAGGGGCTGGCGTCGTATTGACGTCCCCAACCGGGGACATAGTCCAGTATGTACTTCAAATAATGTACACGGACTCCAACAACGCAGCCGAATACGAGGCCCTGTTACATGGTCTCCGGATGGCAGTCTCCATGGGCATTCAACGCCTACAGGTGCGCGGGGATTCAAACCTTGCAATATCCCAAATAAATGGAGACTTTGACGCCAAGGATCCGAAAATGGCAGCATATCGCAATGTTGTCCTAAAAATATCAGCTCGGTTTGAAGGACTCAAATTCCATCACATAGCCCGAGATAATAACCAAGCGGCCGACGTACTGGCACGCATCGGTGCGAAACGTGATGCTGTCCCTCCAAATATCTTCCTGGAACGGCTCTTCAAGCCATCCGTACTATGGGAAGAGGAGCCCGGAAGTGACAAACCGGAAAAAACCGCGCCAACCGGCGATTCAGCCGATGACATAACACCTTCAGCCCACGACATAATGGCAGTAATCGCCCCGTGGTGTTGGAAATATGCCCTAGAGGCAATAATAAATTGATTATTATTATATTTCCTTGTTCATGATAATCGTTTATTATCCATGCTAGAATTGTATTGATAGGAAACTCAGATACATGTGTGGATACATAGACAACACCATGTCCCTAGTAAGCCTCTAGTTGACTAGCTCGTTAATCAATAGATGGTTACGGTTTCCTGACCATGGACATTGGATGTCGTTGATAACGGGATCACATCATTAGGAGAATGATGTGATGGACAAGACCCAATCCTAAGCCTAGCACAAGATCATGTAGTTCGTATGCTAAAGCTTTTCTAATGTCAAGTATCATTTCCTTAGACCATGAGATTGTGCAACTCCCGGATACCGTAGGAGTGCTTTGGGTGTGCCAAACGTCACAACGTAACTGGGTGGCTATAAAGGTACACTACGGGTATCTCTGAAAGTGTCTGTTGGGTTGGCACGAATCGAGATTGGGATTTTGTCACTCCGTGTAAACGGAGAGGTATCTCTGGGCCCACTCGGTAGGACATCATTATAATGTGCACAATGTGACCAAGGGGTTGATCACGGGATGATGTGTTACGGAATGAGTAAAGAGACTTGCCGGTAACGAGATTGAACAAGGTATCGGTATACCGACGATCGAATCTCGGGCAAGTACCATACCGCTAGACAAAGGGAATTGTATACGGGATTGATTGAGTCCTTGACATCGTGGTTCATCCGATGAGATCATCATGGAACATGTGGGAGCCAACATGGGTATCCAGATCCCGCTGTTGGTTATTGACCGGAGAACATCTCGGTCATGTCTACATGTCTCTCGAACCCGTAGGGTCTACACACTTAAGGTTCGATGACGCTAGGGTTATAAAGGAAGTTTGTATGTGGTTACCGAATGTTGTTCGGAGTCCCGGATGAGATCCCGGACGTCACGAGGAGTTCCGGAATGGTCCGGAGGTAAAGATTTATATATAGGAAGTCCTGTTTCGGCCATCGGGACAAGTTTCGGGGTCATCGGTATTGTACCGGGACCACCGGAAGGGTCCCGGGGGCCCACCGGGTGGGGCCACCTGCCCCGGGGGGGCACATGGGCTGTAGGGGGTGCGCCTTGGCCTACATGGGCCAAGGGCACCAGCCCCTAGAGGCCCATGCGCCAAGATATAGGAAAAAGGGGAGAGTCCTAAAGGGGGAAGGCACCTCCGAGGTGCCTTGGGGAGGATGGACTCCTCCCCCCCTCTTAGCCGCACCCCTTCCTTGGAGGAAGGGGCAAGGCTGCACCTCCCCCCTCTCCCCTGCCCCTATATATAGTGGAGGGGAGGGAGGGCATCCATACCTGAGCCCTTGGCGCCTCCCTCCCTCCCGTGACACCTCCTCCTCTCCCGTAGGTGCTTGGCGAAGCCCTGCAGGATTGCCACGCTCCTCCATCACCACCACGCCGTTGTGCTGCTGCTGGATGGAGTCTTCCTCAACCTCTCCCTCTCTCCTTGCTGGATCAAGGCGTGGGAGACATCGTCGAGCTGTACGTGTGTTGAACGCGGAGGTGCCGTCCGTTCGGCACTAGGATCATCGGTGATCTGAATCACGACGAGTACGACTCCATCAACCCCGTTCACTTGAACGCTTCCGCTTAGCGATCTACAAGGGTATGTAGATGCACTCCCCCTTTCTACTCGTTGCTGGTCTCTCCATAGATAGATCTTGGTGTTACGTAGGAAAAATTTTGAATTTATGCTACGTTCCCCAACAGTGGCATCATGAGCTAGGTCTATTGCGTAGATTCTTTGCACGAGTAGAACACAAAGTAGTTGTGGGCGTAGATATTGTTCAATATGCTTGCCGTTACTAGTCTTATCTTGATTCGGCGGCATCGTGGGATGAAGCGGCCCGGACCAACCTTACACGTACGCTTACGTGAGACCGGTTCCACCGACAAACATGCACTAGTTGCATAAGGTGGCTGGCGGGTGTCTGTCTCTCCCACTTTAGTCGGATCGGATTCGATGAAAAGGGTCCTTATGAAGGGTAAATAGCAATTGGCATATCACGTTGTGGTTCATGCGTAGGTAAGAAACGTTCTTGCTAGAAACCCATAGCAGCCACGTAAAACATGCAAACAACAATTAGAGGACGTCTAACTTGTTTTTGCAGGGTATGCTATGTGATGTGATATGGCCAAAAAGGATGTGATGAATGATATATGTGATGTATGAGATTGATCATGTTCTTGTAATAGGAATCACGACTTGCATGTCGATGAGTATGACAACCGGCAGGAGCCATAGGAGTTGTCTTTATTTATTTGTGACCTGCGTGTCAAATTAAACGTCATGTAATTACTTTACTTTATTGCTAACCGTTAGCCATAGTGGTAGAAGTAATAGTTGGCGAGGCAACTTCATGAAGACACGATGATGGAGATCATGATGATGGAGATCATGGTGTCATGCCGGTGACGATGATGATCATGGAGCCCCGAAGATGGAGATCAAAAGGAGCAAAGTGATGATGGCCATATCATGTCACTATTTGATTGCATGTGATGTTTATCATGTTTATACATCTTATTTGCTTAGAACGACGGTAGTAAATAAGATGATCCCTTACAACAATTTCAAGAAGTGTTCTCCCCTAACTGTGCACCGTTGCGACAGTTCGCTGTTTCAAAACATCACGTGATGATCGGGTGTTTTATTCAGACGTTCAAATACAACGGGCGTTGACGAGCCTAGCATGTACAGACATGGCCTCGGAACACACGCGAAACACTTAGGGTTAACTTGACGAGCCTAGCATGTACAGACATGGCCTCGGAACACGGAGACCGAAAGGTCGAACATGAGTCGTATAGAAGATACGATCAACATGAAGATGTTCACCGATGATGACTAGTCCGTCTCACGTGATGATCGGACACGGCCTAGTTTGACTCGGATCATGTAATCACTTAGATGACTAGAGGGATGTCTATCTGAGTGGGAGTTCATAAGATGAACTTAATTATCCTGAACATAGTCAAAAGGTTTTTGCAAATTATGTCGTAGCTCACGCTATAGTTCTACTGTTTAGATATGTTCCTAGAGAA
Source organism: Triticum aestivum (assembly GCF_018294505.1). Lineage (NCBI taxonomy): Eukaryota > Viridiplantae > Streptophyta > Magnoliopsida > Poales > Poaceae > Triticum > Triticum aestivum. Next base: position 162,970,104 of record NC_057798.1, on the reverse strand, counting down.
AAATTAGTTGAAAGTTGATGGTAGCAATTATGCGGACTAGGTCCGTAAACTGAGGATTGTCCTCATTGCTTCATAGAAGGCTTATGTCCTTAATGCACCGCTCAGTGTGCTGAACCTCGAACGTTGTCTGTGGTTGTTGCGAACATCTGACATATACGTTTTGATAACTACGTGATAGTTCAGTTAAACGGTTTAGAGTTGAGGCACCAAAGACGTTTTTGAAACATCGCGAAACATATGAGATGTTTTGAGGGCTGAAATTGGGATTTCAGGCTCGTGCCCATGTCAAGAGGTATAAGACCTCCGATGACTTTCTTAACCTGCAAACTAAGGAGAAAAGCTCAATTGTTGAGCTTGTGCTCAGATTGTCTGAGTACAACAATCATTTGAATCGAGTGGGAGTTGATCTTCCAGATAAGACAGTGATGGTTCTCCAAAGTCATTGCCACCAAGCTGTTAGAGCTTCGTGATGAACTATAACATATCAGGGATAGATATGATGATCCTTGAGGTATTCGCGATGTTTGACACCGCGAAAGTAGAAATCAAGAAGGAGCATCAATTGTTGATGGTTGGTGAAACCACTAGTTTCAAGAAGGGCAAGGGCAAGAAGGGATACTTCATGAAACGGCAAATCAGCTGCTGCTCTAGTGAAGAAACCCAAGGTAAAACCCAAACCCGAGACTAAGTGCTTCTGTAATAAGGGGAACAACCACTAGAGCAAAATTACCCTAGATACTTGGTAGATAAGAAGGCTGGCAAGGTCGATAGAAGTATATTGGATATACATTGTGTTAATGTGTACTTTGCTAGTACTCCTAGTAGCACCAGGGTATTAGATACCGGTTCGGTTGCTAAGTGTTAGTAACTCGAAACAAAAGGCTACGGAATAAACGGAGACTAGCTAAAGGTGAGCTGACGATATGTGTTGGAAGTTTTTCCAAGCTTGATATGATCAAGCATCGCACGCTCCCTCTACCAAAGAGATTGGTGTTAAACCTAAATAATTGTTATTTGGTGTTTGCGTTGAGCATAGACATGATTGGATTACGTCTATCGCAATACGGTTATTCATTTAAGGAGAATAATGGTTACTCTGTTTATTTGAATAATACCTTCAATGGTCTTACACCTAAAATGAATGGTTTATTAAATCTCGATCGTAGTGATACACATGTTCATGCCAAAAGATAGTAATGATAGTACCACCTACTTGTGGCACTGCCACGTAAGTCATATCGGTATAAAACGCATGAAGAAGCTCCATGTTGATGGATCTTTGGACTCACTCGTTTTTTAAAAGTTTGAGACATGCGAACCATGTCTATTGGTGTATATGCATGAAGAAACTCCATGCAAATGGACCGTTTTGACTCACTTGATTTTGAATCACTTGGGACATGCAAATCATACCACACGGGCAAGATGACTGAAAAGCCTCGTTTTCAGTAAGATGGAACAAGATAGCAACTTGTTGGAAGTAACACATTTTGATGTGTGCAGTCCAATGAGTGCTGAGGCATGCAGTGAATATCGTTATGTTCTTACTTCACAGATGATTCGAGTAGATGTTGAGTATATTTACTTGATGAATCACAAGTCTGAATTATTGAAAGGTTCAAGTAATTTCAGTGTGAAGTTGAAAGATCGTCGTGACAAGAGGATAAAAGATCTATGATATGATCATAGAGATGAATATCTGAATCACGAGTTTGGCACAGAATTAAGACATTGTGGAAATTGTTTCACAACTGATACAGCCTGGAACACCATAGTGTGATGGTGTGTCCAAACGTCATAGTTGCACCCTATTGGATATGGTGCATACCATGATGTCTCTTATCGAGTTACCACTATCGTTCATGGGTTAGGCATTAGAGACAACCACATTCACTTTAAATAGGGCACCACATAATTTCGTTGAGACGACACCGTATGAATTATGGTTTAGAGAAACCTAAGCTGTCATTTCTTAGAAGTTTGGGGCTGCGATGCTTATGTGGAAAAGTTTCAGGCTGATAAGCTCGAACCCAAAGCGGATAAAATGCATCTTCATAGGACACCCAAAAACAGTTGGGTATACCTCCTAATTCAGATCCGAAAGCAATAGGGATTGTTTCTTGAATCGGGTCCTTTTTCGAGGAAAGGTTTCTCTCGAAAAGTTGAGTGGGAGGATGGTGGAGACTTGATGAGGTTATTGAACTGTCACTTCAACAAGTGTGTAGCAGGGCACAGGAAGTTGTTCCTGTGGCACGTACACCAACTGAAGTGGAAGCTTATGATAGTGATCATGAAACTTCGGATCGAGTCACTACCAAACCTCGTGGGATGACAAGGATGCATACTACTTCAGAGTGGTAAGTAATCCAGTCTTGGAAGTCATGTTGCTAGACAACAATGAACCTACGAGCTATGGAGAAGCGATGGTGGGCCCGGATTCCGATAAATGGCTCAAGGCCATAAAACCCGAGAGAGGATCCATGTATGAAAACAAAGTGTAGACTTTGGAAGAACTACTTGATGGTCGTAAGGCTGTTAGGTACATATGGATTTTGAAAGGAAGACAGACAATGATGGTAAGTGTCACCATTGAGAAAGCTCGACTTGTCGTTAAGATGTTTTTCAACAAGTTCAAGGAGTTGACTACGATGAGACTTTCTCACTCGTAGCGATGCTAAGAGTCTGTTGGAATTATATTAGCAATTACTGCATTATTTATGAAATCTTGCAGATAGGATGTCAAAACATTGTTTCCTCGACGATTCTTGAGGAAAGGTTGTATGTGATACAACCGGAAGGTTTTGTCTATCCTGAAATATGCTAATAAGTATGCAAAGCTCCAGCAATCCTTCTGAGGACTGGAGTGAGCATCTCGGAGTTGGAATGTATGCTTTGATGATGATCAAAGATTTTGGGTGTATACAAAGTTTATGAGAAACTTGTATTTCCAAAGAAGTGAGTGGGAGCACTATAGAATTTCTGATGAGTATATGTTGTTGACATATTAATGATCAGAAATGACGTAGAATTTCTGGAAAGCATATAGGGTTATTTGGAAAGTGTTTTCAATGGAAAACCTGGATTAAGCTACTTGAACATTGAGCATCAAGATCTATAAGGATAGATCAAAACGCTTAATAGTACTTTCAAATGAGCACATACCTTGACGTGATCTTGAAGGTGTTCAAGATGGATCAGTCAAAGAAGGAGTTCTTTCCTGAGTTGTAAGGTATGAAGTTAAGACTTAAAGCTCGACCATGGCAGAATAGAGAGAAAGGAACGAAGGTCGTCCCCTATGCATAAGATGTAGGCTCTACAGTATGCTATGCTGTGTACCGCACCTGAAGTGTGCCTTGCCATGAGTCAGTCAAGGGGTACAAGAGTGATCCAAGAATGGATCACGGGACAGTGGTCAAATTTATCCTTAGTAACTAGTGGACTAAGGAATTTTCTCGATTGTGGAGGTGGTAAAGGGGTTCGTCGTAAAGGGTTACGTCGACGCAAGCTTAACACCTATCCGGATAGCTCTGAGTAGAGATACCGGATACGTATAATGGAGCAACAATTTAGAATAGCTCCAAGTAGAACAGTTATTTGGAATAGCTCCAAATAGAATGTGGTAGCTGCATCTAGGAGATGAAATAGAGATTTGTAAAGCACACACGGATCTGAAAGGTTCAGACCCGTTGACTATAACCTCTCTCACAAGCATAACATGATCAAACCCAGAACTCATCGAGTGTTAATCACATGGTAAATGTGAACTAGATTATTGACTCTAGTAAACTCTTTGGGTGTTAGTCACATGGGGATGTGACCTTGAGTGTTAATCACATATCGATGTGAACTAGATTATTGACTCTAGTGCAAGTGGGAGACTGTTGGAAATATGCCCTAGAGGCAATAATAAATTGATTATTATTATATTTCCTTGTTCATGATAATCGTTTATTATCCATGCTAGAATTGTATTGATAGGAAACTCAGATACATGTGTGGATACATAGACAACACCATGTCCCTAGTAAGCCTCTAGTTGACTAGCTCGTTAATCAATAGATGGTTACGGTTTCCTGACCATGGACATTGGATGTCGTTGATAACGGAATCACATCATTAGGAGAATGATGTGATGGACAAGACCCAATCCTAAGCCTAGCACAAGATCATGTAGTTCGTATGCTAAAGCTTTTCTAATGTCAAGTATCATTTCCTTAGACCATGAGATTGTGCAACTCCCGGATACCGTAGGAGTGCTTTGGGTGTGCCAAACGTCACAATGTAACTGGGTGGCTATAAAGGTACACTACGGGTATCTCTGAAAGTGTCTGTTGGGTTGGCACGAATCGAGATTGGGATTTTGTCACTCCGTGTAAACGGAGAGGTATCTCTGGGCCCACTCGGTAGGACATCATTATAATGTGCACAATGTGACCAAGGGGTTGATCACGGGATGATGTGTTACGGAATGAGTAAAGAGACTTGCCGGTAACGAGATTGAACAAGGTATCGGTATACCGACGATCGAATCTCGGGCAAGTACCATACCGCTAGACAAAGGGAATTGTATACGGGATTGATTGAGTCCTTGACATCGTGGTTCATCCGATGAGATCATCATGGAACATGTGGGAGCCAACATGGGTATCCAGATCCCGCTGTTGGTTATTGACCGGAGAACATCTCGGTCATGTCTACATGTCTCTCGAACCCGTAGGGTCTACACACTTAAGGTTCGATGACGCTAGGGTTATAAAGGAAGTTTGTATGTGGTTACCGAATGTTGTTCGGAGTCCCGGATGAGATCCCGGACATCACGAGGAGTTCCGGAATGGTCCGAAGGTAAAGATTTATATATAGGAAGTCCTGTTTCGGCCATCGGGACAAGTTTCGGGGTCATCGGTATTGTACCGGGACCACCGGAAGGGTCCCGGGGGCCCACCGGGTGGGGCCACGTGCCCCGGGGGGCCACATGGGCTGTAGGGGGTGCGCCTTGGCCTACATGGGCCAAGGGCACCAGCCCCTAGAGGCCCATGCGCCAAGATATAGGAAAAAGGGGAGAGTCCTAAAGGGGGAAGGCACCTCCGAGGTGCCTTGGGGAGGATGGACTCCTCCCCCCCTCTTAGCCGCACCCCTTCCTTGGAGGAAGGGGCAAGGCTGCGCCTCCCCCCTCTCCCCTGCCCCTATATATAGTGGAGGGGAGGGAGGGCATCCATACCTGAGCCCTTGGCGCCTCCCTCCCTCCCGTGACACCTCCTCCTCTCCCGTAGGTGCTTGGCGAAGCCCTGCAGGATTGTCACGCTCCTCCATCACCACCACGCCGTTGTGCTGCTGCTGGATGGAGTCTTCCTCAACCTCTCCCTCTCTCCTTGCTGGATCAAGGCGTGGGAGACATCGTCGAGCTGTACGTGTGTTGAATGCAGAGGTGCCGTCCGTTCGGCACTAGGATCATCGGTGATCTGAATCACGATGAGTACGACTCCATCAACCCCGTTCACTTGAACGCTTCCGCTTAGCGATCTACAAGGGTATGTAGATGCACTCCCCTTTCTACTCGTTGCTGGTCTCTCCATAGATAGATCTTGGTGTTACGTAGGAAAAATTTTGAATTTATGCTACGTTCCCCAACACGTGGACAGTACCATTCCTAGCCTACTTGCTTAGGCAGGAACTTCCCGAAGACCAAAACAAGGCCCGCTGCATAGTCCGACGATCGAAAGCCTACAAGGTCCATGAGGGAGAACTTTATAAGAAAAGTACAACCGGAGTCCTTCAAAGGTGTATCTCCGAAGAGGAAGGGCGAGACCTCCTGGCTGAAATTCATGCCGGACTAGGCGGACACCACACAGCAGCCCGGGCCCTTGTAGGAAAGGCATTCCGTATAGGATTTTATTGGCCGACGGCCCGGGCAGATGCCCAGGACTTAGTCCAGAGATGCGTTGGTTGTCAGCTCTTTGCTAATCAGAGCCATATGTCGCCCACCGCCCTCAAAACTATACCCATTACCTGGCCGTTCGCGGTTTGGGGGCTTGATATGGTTGGACCCCTTAAAGGGGGAACCCACAAGCAAAGGTACCTATTGGTCATGGTGGATAAATTCACCAAATGGATAGAGGCCAAACCGGTCAAAACGGCAGAGTCCGGACCAGTGATAGACTTTATATCCGGGGTAGTACACCATTACGGAGTCCCCCACAGCATCATCACCGACAACGGCACGAACTTCACAGCCGACGAGGTTAAGTCATGGTGCAAAAATATGGGCATCAAGCTCGACTACGCTTCAGTCTATCACCCTCAAACCAATGGTCAAGTGGAACGAGCAAATGGTCTAATAATGAGCGGCATTAAACCCAGACTAGTGCGGTCACTTACTAAATCTGACACGCACTGGGTCGAGGAGCTCGACTCCGTACTCTGGGGGCTGCGGACAACGCCTAACCGCACTACCGGATTCACACCATTTTTTATGGTCTACGGCGCAGAGGCAGTCCTGCCCTGCGACATTATTCATGACTCACCTCGAGTGCGCATGTACGAAGAAAGAGAGGCCGAGCTGGATCGGCAGGACAGCTTGGACACATTAGAGGAAGAACGCGATGTCGCCAAGGCTCGTTCCGCATTTTATCAGCAGCAGCCCCGAAGATATCAAAGCAGAGAAGTACGGGCCAAGACTTACAACGTTGGCGAACTAGTTCTACGCCTGCCGGACAAGAAAAAGGACAAGCTCAAGCCCAAATGGGAGGGGCCCTTCATTATCGATCAAGTCCTGACCGGCGGAGCGTACCGTCTATGAAATGCGTCGGATAACCGACTCGAGCCGAACCCATGGAACGCAGCCCGCCTCCGAAGATTCTATGCCTAGCGCCGGACTAAGAGTTCGTCCCCTTCCTCCGTTCAAATTTTTACACTTCGACTGTCTTTTGTTTCTCTTTCTTCTCCTAACCTTTTTACTAAAAAGCCCCTAAGGGCCTACCTTTGCATTGTTCGCATACACTTGATGTGCCATCCGCACTCATTATACCTGGGGGCTTCTTTACCAGAAGCTCAATTATAAGGGCTTCATGCCCAGCACATGTGTCAAGCTTCCACATGTACCTTTTACTCACCATTATATGCATCAATATGACTTAAGTTTTGGCCAAGCTGGGTTGCCTGGCTCCTGTGCTTACCCCTACGTTCCCGATTGTTCGGCTAGGAGGTAAAGGGAGCACCTATGTGATTGTTACTGCCGGGTCAGCCGGATGTGTACCTCTGACTGGGTGAAGCCAAAAGCTAGCGTTCTTAAGGGAATATTCGGTCGGTGATTTGAAAGATGATTTTCTACCTATTTATTTATCTGCCCCCAGATGTTTTCCTGCTCTTTTCGCAGTCCGGACATGCACTTTAGGGCATGCCTCCCAGGGAAAGGAACCCTTAACGGAACTATTCTCCCTGGAAGATGTTTCTTACTAACCATGTAATATAACATAACTAGTTGGGCACTTGTCTGATAAAGCACTAATGACCCCTACGCCTGGTCTCCATGCATACCCCGGTTGTTTCTTAACCAAGAAGGTATTCGGACACACTCCGGACTCTAGGGTCCCGAGGTCGAAGCGAAAAGGTCGGCAAAGACAAACGATCTACAATCCGGCTAGAAGGCATTTCACATGTCATTTTAAAATACATTGTCAAATTTACTGATTGTATTCCTCCTCAATCCCGTCTAACAGGCTGTCTAACTTACAGTCCCGTTGGGAAAACTTAGCAGCCAACTCTACCTGGCTGTATACTAAACTCACAGGGATCTCCTTCCCATCGGGCCCCACCGGTCCAACTTCGGCCATGTGGTTGGGATCCGCCTTCTTGTAACGCGTCTTCACCATGGCCCAAGCCTCCCTGGCACCTTGACGGCAAGCCGAAATCTTCCACAAACGGAAGCGCTGCCGCACTCCCTGAAGCTTCTCCGCAAGCTCCCCAAGGCCCTCGGTTAGGGAGAGGGCTGGCCATAAAGCCTGGACGACGCCGCTCATTGCCTGCCAAACTCGTTCGAGCAGTTACAACAGCTCGGGAAGTTGATCACCCGTTGATATGGGCATCTCCTCTGCAGGGCGACCTGTGAGTATACCTACAAGACATATCATGTCAATATACTTCCTCGCCGAACTCTTCTTTTAAAAGGAGTCCGCTTAAGCACTTACTATAAATGTCGTGACCAAGTCGCTCATTCTCCTTAACGGAGCCGGACAGCCCGGCGCGAGCGCCTTTCAGCTCTTCTCTGAGCTTGGCGTTGGCATCCTGGAGTTTGTTCCTTTCTTGCTGCACCCTATTCAGCACACTCTCGCCGGCCTTCAGCTGGCGCAGTAATCCTTGCCTGTCCGGATCTTGTCCGGCGGCACCTGCACAGTCATTATTAGACTTGCGCGCACGCCGCACAACACTTATATTTATTAATAAAAATGTGTTACCAGGAGGGGTCTCTGAGTTTCCTCCTGCGGCAGCAAGTCCGGCCTCAAGTTGGGCCTTGCATTCTTGCAGCTCCTGAGACAGCTGGGCATTCTTCTCAGTAAGAGCCTGCGTTTCAAATGATCCTTAAATCAGTTAACATAACTACTTTAAGTCTCGGGGGCCACTGGCATATATAACCATTAAATTCCCTTACCCGTATGTCTTTTACATACTGCTCCGTGGCTCGGGTAAAACCGTCTTGAGCAGCACGGAGGTGCGCGTCCCCTGCGTTAAAGGCGTCCAATGCCTCAGGGGAGAAGCACGCTTCACGAAATACTGTCCGGCGGCGCCTGTGGTTCATGGCGCTCTCCACCTCAGACTTGGTGGCGGACAGTCTGTCGGCATCCTCCGTTGGAGGAGTATCCGGCCCGCGCCTTGCGCTTGCCTCCCCCTCCAGGTCGGGCACTGGAGCCTGGCTGGTATAGGTCGGATCGGCAACCTCTACGCCCGCAGTCCGGCGGGCGCTTTTTCTCCTACAAAGATCATGAGCACTCAGACGCTTCCTAGGAGCGTTGCTCTGAAAATTTAAACACGAGCTATACCTTTGCGGCGACATTTCAGTCCGCGCCGCGCTCCTTTTCCGCCTGCTGGTCCGGACTGACCTTTGTTGGTCAGCCGCCGCGGGCTCGGCTTCCCGCCTTGAAGGCGCTTCCTGTAAAACACCATCGTTCGCGAAGGTCAGAAATGGGCAAGGAAGAGATAATGGTGTCCGGACCTCGGTCACAGTCACCTGGGAAGCCGGATACAGTCCGGGGTAGTCCGCTATAATGGCGACCAAAGCATTGTCCATGCTGACTTGGTGAAACACCCCGTCGATCAGCTCCACCTTGATGTCCGGATCCTCTTCGGAGGCCGGATCCAGGGATCTTTCTGGATCCTCGGGTTGCGGAGCGGGACTTACCATGTCCTTCACAGTCCGGCGTAGATCCTGCGCCGAAGACATAATGTAAGAAGGCTGAACTTCGAAAGCATGGGTTGAGCCCTTAAAAGTGTTTGCTTACCCAGCCTCTAGGGTTGTTCATGGAAAACCCATTCAAAGGGTTCGTTCGAAGGAAGTCCTCCTTCTCCCCCTTGTACAGACTGGACAGGATCTGCACCAGATCCTCGGTCGAATCCGACCCTTCGCGGCCATGACGGGTGGCATCGTCTTCCCCGTTGAAATCCCACATGGGGTGGCCTCTGTATTGCAGTGGCTGTCCCCCCCGCATGATGCATGTCGCCATGACTCCGATCATGGTCAACCCAGAATGGGCTAGTAATCTTATTCGGCCCATCAAGTAATGGACGCTCTTGTTTTCCTCCAATCGGGGGCTCCGTGGGCGCCAGCTAAGGCGTTTCTTCAGAGGAGCAGCATTAAACTCCGGGAGGCCAATCCGGACTGGGTCCGGCAGCGGAGCGTCTTCTATGTAAAACCACTCCGAAGGCCAGTCTTCGGACGCCTTCTTAGGAGTACCGGATGGGTATCCGGTCCCAGCAATGCGCCATATTTCGGCGCCGCCTACTTGATATATGGATCCCTCGTAAGAATGGGGTACGAGGCAGAACAGCCTCTTCCACAGTGCAAAATGGGGCTCGATGCCCAGGAAAAGCTCGCAAAGAGCTACGTAGCCCGCGATATGCAGGATAGAGGCGGGCGTAAGGTGATGGAGCTGGAGTCCGTAGAACTCCAGGAGCCCGCGGAGGAGCGGATGTATTGGGAATCCGAGTCCCCTTATCAGATAGGGGACGAAGCATACCCGCTCCCCTTTGTTGGGACTTGGGGTAGCCTCCGCTTGCTTCCCACCTTGGTAGGTGGCCAGCCCGGCTCGAACCGGGACCATGAAGGCTGGAGGGAGATATCCCCCCGCTTGGAGTTTCTCTAGCTCGTTGTGTGGAACAGAGCACCTCCTCCAATCCCCTGGCGGTGGGCTGGGAGCACGAGAGGAAGAGTCGCGTCGACGGTCCATGGTGGAATGGATTTTTAGGTCAAAAGCGCTCCGATGAGTATTCGCGGAAGGAAGATGGTGTGGTTTGGATCTGGATTTTTGCCTCTTTTGTAGGCGGATGACTCGCACGACTAGGGGGTGAAACATAAAAGACACCCTGGCTTTTCGCATTCGTGCGACGCATGGAAGAAGGCCATTATTGGGCGTAGAAGCCAAGAAACACAGTATTTATGATGAAGCCGGACACTGTTCGGCAGGTACATGGAACTTGAAGGGAGAACCCGCCTTGCAACGCCGAAGACTATATACGCGCTGGACTTATCGTCATTGAAGCCTGGTTCGGGGGCTACTGAGGGAGTCCTGGACTAGGGGGTGTCCGGACAGCCGGACTATCATCGTCCGCCGGACTCCAAGACTACGAAGATACAAGATTGAAGACTCCGTCCCGTGTCCGGATGGGACTTTCCTTGGCGTGGAAGGCAAGCTTGGCGATACGGATATGTAGATCTCCTACCATTGTAACCGACTCTGTGTAACCCTAGCCTTCTCCGGTGTCTATATAAACCGGAGGGCTTTAGTCCGTAGGACACAACATACATTACAACAATCATACCATAGGCTAGCTTTAGGGTTTAGCCTCCTTGATCTCGTGGTAGATCCACTCTTGTACTACCCATATCATCAATATTAATCAAGCAGGACGTAGGGTTTTACCTCCATCGAGAGGGCCCGAACCTGGGTAAAACATCGTGTCCCTTGTCTCCTGTTACCATCCGCCTAGACGCACAGTTCGGGACCCCCTACCCGAGATCCGCCGGTTTTGACACCGACAACGGTTCTTGCTCAACCCGTAGCAGCCATGTAAAATTTGCAACAACAAAGTAGAGGATGTCTAACTTGTTTTTGCAGGGCATGTTGTGATGTGATATGGTCAAGACGTGATGCTATATTTTATTGTATGAGATGATCATGTTCTGTAACCGAGTTATCGGCAACTGGCAGGAGCCATATGGTTGTCGCTTTATTGTATGAAATGAAAGCACCCTGTAATTGCTTTACTTTATCACTAAGCGGTACTGATAGTCGTAGAAGCAATAGATGGCGAAATGACAACGATGCTACGATGGAGATCAAGGTGTCACGCCGGTGACGATGGTGATCACGACGGTGCTTCGGAGATGGAGATCACAAGCACAAGATGATGATGGCCATATCATATCACTTATATTGATTGCATGTGATGTTTATCCTTTTGCATCTTATCTTGCTTTGATTGACGGTAGCATTTTAAGATGATCTCTCACTAAAACTATCAAGAAGTGTTCTCCCTAAGTATGCACCTTGCGAAAGTTCTTCGTGCTGAGACACCACGTGATGATCGGGTGTGATAGGCTCTACGTTCAAATACAACGGGTGCAAAACAGTTGCACACGCGGAATACTCAGGTTAAACTTGACGAGCCTAGCATATACAGATATGGCCTCGGAACACGGAGACCGAAAGGTCGAACGTGAATCATATAGTAGATATGATCAACATAGTGATGTTCACCATTGAAAACTACTCCATCTCACGTGATGATCGGACATGGTTTAGTTGATTTGGATCACGTGATCACTTAGATGACTAGAGAGATGTTTGTCTAAGTGGGAGTTCTTAAGTAATATGATTAATTGAACTTAAATTATCATGAACTTAGTACCTGATAGTATTTTGCTTGTCTATGTTTGTTGTAGATAGATGGCTCGTGCTGTTGTTCCGTTGAATTTTAATGCGTTCCTTGAGAAAGCTAAGTTGAAAGATGATGGTATCAATTACACGGACTGGGTCCGTAACTTGAGGATTATCCTCATTGCTGCACAGAAGAATTACGTCCTGGAAGCACCGCTGGGTGCCAGGCCTGCTACAGATGCAACTGGCAATGTTAAGAACGTCTGGCAGAGCAAAGCTGATGACTACTAGATAGTTCAGTGTGCCATGCTTTACGATTTAGAACCGGGACTTCAACGACGTTTTGAACGTCATGGAGCATATGAGATGTTCCAGGAGTTGAAGTTAATATTTCAAGCAAATGCCCGGATTGAGAGATATGAAGTCTCCAATAAGTTCAATAGCTGCAAGATGGAGGAGAATAGTTCTGCAAGTGAACATATACTCAAAATGTCTGGGTATAATAATCACTTGATTCAACTGGGAGTTAATCTTCCCGATGATAGTGTCATTGACAGAATTCTTCAATCACTGCCACCAAGCTACAAGAGCTTCATGATGAACTATAATATGCAAGGGATGGACAAGAATATTCCCGAGCTCTTTGCAATGCTAAAGGCTGCAGAGGTAGAAATCAAGAAGGAGCATCAAGTGTTGATGGTCAATAAGACCACCAGTTTCAAGAAAAAGGGTAAAGGGAAGAAGAAGGGGAACTTCAAGAAGAACAACAAACAAGTTGCTGCTCAAGAGAAGAAACCCAAGTCTGGACCTAAGCCTGAAACTGAGTGCTTCTACTGCAAGCAGACTGGTCACTAGAAGCGGAACTGCCCCAAGTATTTGGCGGATAAGAAGGATGGCAAGGTGAACAAAGGTATATGTGATATACATGTTATTGATGTGTACCTTACTAATGCTCGCAGTAGCACCTGGGTATTTGATACTGGTTCTGTTGCTAATATTTGCAACTCGAAACAGGGACTACGGATTAAGTGAAGATTGGCTAAGGACGAGGAGACGATGCGCGTGGGAAATGGTTCCAAAGTCGATGTGATCGCGGTCGGCACGCTACCTCTACATCTACCTTCGAGATTAGTTTTAGACCTGAATAGTTGTTATTTGGTGCCAGCGTTGAGCATGAACATTATATCTGGATCTTTTTTGATGCGAGACGGTTATTCATTTAAATCTGAGAATAATGGTTGTTCTATTTATATGAGTAATATATTTTATGGTCATGCACCCTTGAAGAGTGGTCTATTTTTATTAAATCTCAATAGTAGTGATACACATATTCATAATGTTGAAGCCAAAAGATACAGAGTTGATAATGATAGTGCAACTTATTTGTGGCACTGCCGTTTAGGTCATATTGGTGTAAAGCGCATGAAGAAACTCCATACTGATGGACTTCTGGAATCACTTGATTATGAATCACTTGGTACTTGTGAACCGTGCCTCATGGGCAAGATGACTAAAACGCCGTTCTCCGGAACTATGGAGCGAGCAACTGATTTGTTGGAAATCATACATATTGATGTATGTGGTCCAATGAATATTGAGGCTCGCGGCGGGTATCGTTATTTTCTCACATTCACAGAAGATTTGAGCAGATATGGGTATATCTACTTGATGAAACACAAGTCTGAAACATTTGAAAAGTTCAAAGAATTTTAGAATGAAGTGGAAAATCATCGTAACAAGAAAATAAAGTTTCTACGATCTGACCGTGGAGGAGAATATTTGAGTTACAAGTTTGGTTTACATTTGAAGCAATGCGGAATAGTTTCGCAACTCACGCCACCCGGAACACCACAAAGAAATGGTGTGTCCGAACGTCGTAATCGTACTTTACTAGATATGGTGCGATCTATGATGTCTCTTACTGATTTACCGCTATCGTTTTGGGGTTATGCTTTAGAGACGGTCGCATTCACGTTAAATAGGGCACCATAAAAATCCGTTGAGACGACGCCTTATGAACTGTGGTTTGGCAAGAAACCAAAGTTGTCATTTCTTAAAGTTTGGGGCTGCGATGCTGATGTGAAGAAACTTCAACCAGATAAGCTCGAACCCAAATCGGAGAAATGTGTCTTCATAGGATACCCAAAAGAGACTATTGGGTACACCTTCTATCACAGATCTGAGGGCAAGATTTTTGTTGCTAAATTCGGATCCTTTCTAGAGAAGGAGTTTCTCTCAAAAGAAGTGAGTGGGAGGAAAGTAGAACTTGATGAGGTAACTGTACCTGCTCCCTTATTGGAAAGTAGTTCATCACGAGAACCGGTTCCTGTGACAACTACACCAATCAGTGAGGAAGCTAATGATATTGATCATGAAACTTCAGATCAAGTTACTACCGAACCTCGTAGGTCAACCGGAGTAAGATCCGCACCAGAGTGGTATGGTAATCCTATTCTGGAAGTCATGTTACTTGACCATGACGAACGTACGAACTATGAGGAAGCGATGATGAGCCCAGATTCTGCAAAATGGCTTGAGGCCATGAAATCTGAGATGGGATCCATGTATGAGAACAAAGTATGGAGTTTGGTTGACTTGCCCGATGATCGGCAAGCCATCAAGAATAAATGGATCTTCAAGAAGAAGACTGACGCTGATGGTAATGTAACTGTCTACAAAGCTCGACTTGTTGCAAAAGGTTTTCGACAAGTTCAAGGGGTTGACTATGATGAGACTTTCTCACCCGTAGCGATGCTTAAGTCTGTCTGAATCATGTTAGCAATTGATGCATTTTATGATTATGAAATATGGCAAATGGATGTAAAACCTGCATTCCTGAATGGATTTCTGGAAGAAGAGTTGTATATGATGTAGCCGGAAGGTTTTGTCGATCCAAAAGGTGCTAACAAAGTGTGCAAGCTCCAGCGATCCATTTATGGACTGGTGCAAGCCTCTCGGAGTTGGAATAAATGATTTGATAGTGTGATCAGGGTATATGGTTTTATACAGACTTTTGGAGAAGCCTGTATTTACAAGAAAGTGAGTGGGAGCTCTGTAGCGTTTCTAATATTATATGTAGATGACATATTGTTGATTGGAAATGATACTGAATTTCTAGATAGCATAAAGGGATACTTGAATAAAAGTTTTTCAATGAAAGACCTCGGTGAAGATGCTTACATATTGGGCATCAAGATCTATAGAGATAGATCAAGACGCTTAATTGGACTTTCACACAGCACATACCTTGATAAAGTTTTGAAAAAGTTCAAGATGGATCAAGCAAAGAAAGGGTTCTTGCCTGTATTACAAGGTGTGAAGTTGAGTCAGACTCAATGCCCGACCACAGCAGAAGATAGAGAGAAAATGAAAGATGTTCCCTATGCTTCAGCCATAGGCTCTATCATGTATGCAATGCTATGTACCAGACCTGATGTATGCTTAGCAATAAGTTTAGCAGGGAGGTACCAAAGTAATCCAGGAGTGGATCACTGGACAGCGGTCAAGAATATCCTGAAATACCTGAAAAGGACTAAGGATATGTTTCTCGTTTATGGAGGTGACAAACAGCTAGTCGTAAATGGTTACGTCGATGCAAGCTTTGACACTGATCCGGATGATTCTAAATCGCAAACCGGATACGTGTTTATATTGAACGGTGGAGCTGTCAGTTGGTGCAATTCTAAAAAAAGCGTCGTGGCGGGATCTACATGTGAAGCGGAGTACATAGCTGCTTCGGAAGCAGCAAATGAAGGAGTCTGGATGAAGGAGTTCATTTCCGATCTAGGTGTCATACCTAGTGCATAGAGACCAATGAAGATCTTTTGTGACAATACTGGTGCAATTGCCTTGGCAAAGGAATCCAGATTTCACAAGAGGACCAAGCACATCAAGAGACGCTTCAATTCCATCTGGGACCAAGTCCAGGTGGGAGACATAGAGATTTGCAAGATACATACGGATCTGAATGTTGCAGACCCATTGACTAAGCCTCTTCCATGAGCAAAACATGATCAGCACCAAGACTCCATGGGTGTTAGAATCATTAATGTGTAATCTAGATTATTGACTCTAGTGCAAGTGGGAGACTGAAGGAAATATACCCTAGAGGCAATAATAAAGTTATTATTTATTTCCTTATATCATGATAAATGTTTATTATTCATGCTAGAATTGTATTAACCGGAAACATGATACATGTGTGAATACATAGACAAACTTAAATGTCACTAGTATGCCTCTACTTGACTAGCTCATTAATCAAAGGTGGTTATGTTTCCTAACCATAGACATGAGTTGTCATTTGATTAACGGGATCACATCATTAGTAGAATGATGTGATTGACATGACCCATTCCGTTAGCTTAGCACTTGATCGTTTAGTATGTTGCTATTGCTTTCTTCATGACTTATACATGTTCCTACAACTATGAGATTATGCAACTCCCGTTTACCGGAGGAACACTTTCTGTGCTACCAAACGTCACAATGTAATTGGGTGATTATAAAGGAGCTCTACAGGTGTCTCCAGAGGTACATGTTGAGTTGGCGTATTTCGAGATTAGGTTTTGTCACTCCGATTATCGAAGAGGTATCTTTGGGCCCTCTAGGTAATGCACACCACTACAAGCCTTGCAAGCAATGTAGTTAATGAGTTAGTTACGGAATGATGCATTACGTAACGAGTAAAGATACTTGCCAGTAACGAGATTGAACTAGGTATTGGGATACCGACGATCGAATCTTGGGCAAGTAACATACCGATGACAAAGGGAACAACGTATGTTGTTATGCGATTTGACCGATAAGGATCTTCGTAGAATATGTAGGAGCCAATATGAGCATCCAGGTTCCGCTATTGGTTATTGACCGGAAACGAGTCTCGATCATGTCTACATAGTTCTCGACCCCGCAGGGTCCGCACGCTTAAGGTTTCGTTGACAGTTTTATTATGAGTTTATGAGTTTTGATGTACCAAAGGTTGTTCGTAATCCCGGATGTGATCACAGACATGACGAGGAGTCTCGAAATGGTCGAGACATAAAGATCAATATATTGAACGACTATATTTGGACACCGGAAAGGTTCCGGGTGAGATTGGGACAATACCGGAGCTCTACGAGGTTATCGGAACCCCTCGGGAGGTATATGGGCCTTATTGGGCCTTAGTGGAAAGGAGGGGAAAGGAGCAAAGGAGGGGGCGCGCCCCAAGCCCAATCCGAATTGGGAGGGGGGCCGGCCCCCCTTTCCTTCTTCCCTCCCTCCTCTTCCTTCCCTCTCCCTCTCCTAATAGGAAAGGGGGGAGTCCTACTCCCGGTGGGGGTTGGAATCCCCCCTATGGCGCGCCACCCCCCTTGGCCGGCCCCCTCCTCCACTCCTTTATATACGAGGGAGGGGGCACCCCATAGACACAACAATTGATCTCTTGATCTCTTAGCCGTGTGCGGTGACCCCTCCACCATAGTCCTCCTCAATAATATTGTAGCGGTGCTTAGGCGAAGCCCTGCGACGGTAGAACATCAAGATCGTCACCACGCCGTCGTGCTAACGGAACTCTCCCTCGACACTCGGCTGGATCGGAGTTCGAGGGACGTCATCGAGCTGAATGTGTGCTAGAACTCGGAGGTGCCATAGTTTCGGTGCTTGATCGGTCAGACCGTGAAGACGTACGACTACATCAACCGCGTTGTTCTAACGCTTCCGCCTTCAGTCTACGAGGGTACGTGGACTCACTCTCCCCTCTCGTTGCTATGCATCACCATGATCTTGCGTGTGCGTAGGAATTTTTTTGGAATTACTACGTTCCCCAACAAGATAATATTTCAAGAAGTCTCAAGCATCTAAGCTTGGGGATGCCCCGGTAGGCATCCCACCTTTCTTCTTCAACAATTATCGGTTAGTATCGGTTGAGCCTAAGTTTTTGCTTCTTCACATGAGTTGTGCTATCCTTGCAATGTCATTTTGTTTTGCTTTGCTTGCTGTTTGAATAAAATACCAAGATCTGAAATTCTTTAATGAGAGAGAGTCTTCGCATAGTTACATAATTATTTAGCTACTCATTTATCTTCACTTATATCTTTTTGGAGTAGTTTATCATTTACTCGTGTGCTTCACTTATATCCTATGAGTAAATGGTTGAATGAGTTTAATGTCATAAATCTGAAATTATATATGTTTCATTTGCTTATCCCATGGGGAGTAATGACTTCACATCTAAGAAGTAGAGGTTGTAAATTAATTGACGGCTAGCAAGCATCGTATTGGTCATTTGAACAATTCATGAAAGAATATTGAAGGAAGAGAGATTTCACATATAAATATACTATTGTAGACATCTTTTATAATTGGGAGCACTCATTTAGTATGACATGCTAAAGAGTTGATGTTGGACAAGAAAGACAACGTAATGGGTTATGTTTTCCGATATCTCAGTTAAAGTATATTGTCATGGATCATTCAAACATGTTGAGCTTGCCTTTCCCCCTCATGCTAGCCAAAATTCCTTGCACCAAGTAGATATACTACTTGTGCTTCCAAATATCCTTAAACCTAGTTTTGCCATGAGAGTCCACCATACCTACCTATGGATTGAGTAAGATCCTTCAAGTAAGTTGTCATTGGTGCAAGCAATAAAAATTGCTCCCTAATTATGTATGATCTTTTGGTGTGAAGAAAATAGCTTTATACGATCTTGTTATGGAAGCAATAAAAGTGACGGACTGCATAATAAAGGTCCATATACAAGTGGCAATATAAAGTGACGTTCATTCGCATTAAGATTTTGTGCATCTAACCCTAAAAGCGCATGACAACCTCTGCTTCCCTCTGCGAAGGGCCTATCTTTTACTTTATGTCTTTTACTTTATGCAAGAGTCAAGGTGATCTTCACCTTTCCCTTTTTCATTTTATCCTTTGGCAAGCACCTCGTGTTGGGAAGATCCTGATATATATATCCAATTGGATGTAAGTTAGCATGAACTATTATTGTTGACATCACCCAAAGGTGAATACGTTGGGAGGCAACACTATAAGCCCCTATCTTTCTCAGTGTCCGATTGAAACTCCATAACCATTAGTATTGCGTGAGTGTTAGCAATTGTGGAAGACTATATGATAGTTGAGTATGTGGAGTTTGCTATTCCTGAAAATAAGATGAATTGCAATTGTTTGATGACTGAGAATGAAGTTTGCTAGTTTTCAAGAAAGTTTATGGTCTATGCTTTAACATGTGAATTTGAAAGCACAAGTGCTCCCTAGGTGGTTTTGGTAATTAATTTCAACATATCTCTTGTTGGACTAACACTTTTATCTAGTATGTTTCAGATAAGTTCAACAATGGAGTGGCATGGACTAAAGGATGTGGGAACTCCTTCAAGATGCTAAGGACAAAGGATTGGCTCAAGCTTCAAGCTCAAGACTCTTCATTTTATATTTTAGTGATCCAAGATCACATTGAGTCTATAGGAAAAGCCAATACTATCAAGAAGGGATGAGGTGTTGCTTAATGAGTTTCTTGCTCCATAGTGCTTAGTGATATGCTCCAAAACCCTCAACTACTTTCCCACTTCCACACATATGACCTAAACCTAAAGTCAAACTCGGCCACACCGATTCTTTCTATCCGGCGCCACCGAGTTCAGATGTCTTAGCCACTGCCACAAACCCTAGGCAAATCGGTCTCACCGATAGGGATCTCGGTCTCACCGAGATGGGATTGTAATCTCTCTGTGTATGTCCATTACCAAAATCGGTCTCACCGAGTTTGAGCAATCGGTACTACCGAGATTACAATGCAAACTCTCTGGTTAACTTATTACCAAAATCGGTCCCGCCGAGTTTGAGTAATCGGTCCCACCGAGTTTGCCTGACCAACTCTCTGGTTAGCTAATTACCAAAATCGGTCTCACCGAGTTTGTGTAATCGGTCTCACCGAGATTACGTTATGCCCTAACCCTAACCATATCGGTCCTACCGAGTTGCATGTCGGTCCCACCGAAAATCCTAACGGTCACTAGATTTACTAAATCGGTCCGACTGAGTTTGTTGATTCGGTCCCATCGAGTTTGGTAAATTGTGTGTAATGGTTAGATTTTGTGTGGAGGCTATATATACCCCTCCACGTCCTCTTCATTCATGGAGAGAGCCATCAGAACGAACCTACACTTCCAGCATACATTTTCGGAGAGAGAACTACCTACTCATGTGTTGAGGCCAAGATATTCCATTCCTACGATATGAATCTTGATCTCTAGCCTTCCCCAAGTTGCTTTCCACTCAAATCTTCTTTCCACCAGATCCAAATCCTATGAGAGAGAGTTGAGTGTTGGGGAGACTATCATTTGAAGCACAAGAGCAAGGAGTTCATCATCAACGCACCATTTGTTACTTCTTGGAGAGTGGTGTCTCCTAGATTGGCTAGGTGTCACTTGGGAGCCTCCGACAAGATTGTGGAGTTGAACCAAGGAGTTTGTAAGGGCAAGGAGATCGCCTACTTCATGAAGATCTACCACTAGTGAGGCAAGTCCTTCGTGGGCGACGGCCATGGTGGGATAGACAAGGTTGCTTCTTCGTGGACCCTTCGTGGGTGGAGCCCTCCGTGGATTCGCGCAACCGTTACCCTTCGTGGGTTGAAGTCTCCATCAACATGGAGGTACGATAGCACCACCAATCGAACCACGACAAAAACATCCATGTCCCCAATTGTGTTTGAATCCTCCAAAACCCTTCCCTTTACATTCTTGCAAGTTGCATGCTTTACTTTCCGCTGCTCATATACTCTTTGCATGCTTGCTCGTTATGTATTGTGAATGTTAAACTTGTGCCTAAACTCCACTTAAACTTAAAGAAGTTAAAAACGGCAACTTTGGTACTTAGTGTCTAATCACCCCCCTCTAGACACCTCTTATCAAGGTCCTACAAGTGGTATCAGAGCATTGGTCTCCATTGCCTTGGTTTAATCACCATTGGAGGAAGATGGATGAGTCTACTTTGGGGAGTCTTAGACATAGAGTGCCTATTCTTGATGGAGAGTATTTTCATGAGTGGAAAAATGAGATGCTTGTAATTTTCAATCAATATCATTTGAACAAGTACATTGCTAGCCCTTGTGCACCTCATGTTGATACTATGCATCCTACTCTTGATGAGTCAATTGATATGATTAGGAATCTTAGAACTGTTAATCTTATCATTAGAGGATTGCCTAGAAACTTGATTGGATGTTTGCCTACTCTTAAGTATGCCTACACTATATGGAAATTTCTTGAGGAACGCTTTCCAAATTATTCCTTGAAAAATCTAGATGAAATTCTCCATAAGTCTATTGCTTTGAGTAAGATGAATACTAGTGATCCTATGTTTGGTGATCGTCTATTTGAGCTTACAAACCTTATGCGTGCCAAAGGAGATGTTGGAATTATTAGTGATATTATTTTCGAAGCTATAAAAATTCATAAGAAAGATCATTGTCAAACTCACTCTAACAAATCACCCTCTCTAGGATTTGATCCACCATATGACGATGTTGAACATGGATACTATGATGAGGATGATGATAGTGACTTCGATCTTGATGATGCAATGAGACACTTTGGTCTTATGGCAAATCTTCGGGGATATATGTCAGGAGGAAAGGAATGGGTTCTTGATAGTGGATGTACCAATCACATGACCGGAGATAAAGACATATTTCGTGAGCTTGCAGAAAATGATGGTCCTCGAAAGTATGTCACTTTCGGTGACAACTCAAAGGGTAAGGTGGTTGGCCTCGGTAAGGTGGCCATATCACATGGTAGCTCCATACAAAATGTCATGCTCGTTGAATCTCTTGTATACAACTTACTTTCAATATCTAGACTTGCTGATTTCGGTTTCAATGTCCTATTTACTGAAGTAGATTGCCAAGTGTTTCGTCGAGACAATAATAAAATGGTCTTTACCGGTATACGTAGAGGTGATCTATACATTGTTGATTTCACTAAAAAGGCTCAACCTAAAACTTGCTTCATTGCTAAATCCTCAAAAGGTTGGTTATGGCATAGACGACTAGGTCACGTTGGCATGAGAAACCTTGACAAGCTTATTAAAGGGAATCACATCCTTGGTGTTAACGATGTCATATTTGATAAGGATAGACTTTGCAGTGCTTGTCAAGCAGGTAAACAGGTTGGAGGAAGGCATCCCGTGATGAACATCATGACCACAAGGAGGCCACTCGAGCTACTTCACATGGATCTTTTTGGTCCCAACTCTTACAAGAGTCTCGGTGGAAATTCTTTTGGTCTAGTTATAGTTGATGATTTTTCAAGATTTACGTGGGTGCTCTTTCTCGATGATAAATCGCAGGTCCAAAATATCTTCAAAAACTTTGCTAGGAAGCCCAAAATCAATTTGAAGTGAAGATCAAGAAGGTTCGCAGCGACAACGGAATGGAGTTCAAGAACGCAAACGTGGACACCTTTCTTGATGAAGAAGGTGAAGGAAATATGCCCTAGAGGCAATAATAAAGTTATTATTTATTTCCTTATTTCATGATAAATGTTTATTATTCATGCTAAAATTGTATTAACCGGAAACATAATACATGTGTGAATACATAGACAAACATAGTGTCACTAGTATGCCTCTACTTGACTAGCTCGTTTATCAGAGATGGTTATGTTTCCTAGCCATGGACAAAAGAGTTGTCATTTGATTAACGGGATCATATCATTAGGAGAATGATGTGATTGACTTGACCCATTCCGTTAGCTTAGCACTTGATCGTTTAGTATGTTGCTATTGCTTTCTTCATGACTTATACATGTTCCTGTAACTATGAGGTTATGCAACTCCCGTTTACCGGAGGAACACTTTGGGTACTACCAAACGTCACAACATAACTGGGTGATTATAAAGGAGTACTACAGGTGTCTCCGAAGGTACATGTTGAGTTGGCGTATTTCGAGATTAGGTTTTGTCACTCCGATTGTCGGAGAGGTATCTCTGGGCCCTCTCGGTAATGCACATCATTATAAGCCTTGCAAGCAATGTGACCAATGAGTTGGTTACGGGATGATGCATTACAGAACGAGTAAAGAGACTTGCCGGTAACAAGATTGAACTAGGTATTGGATACCGACGATCGAATCTCGGGCAAGTAACATACCGATGACAAAGGGAACAACGTATGTTGTTATGCGGTTTGACCGATAAAGATCTTCGTAGAAAATGTAGGAGCCAATATGGGCATCCAGGTCCCGCTATTGGTTATTGACCAAGAATAGTTCTAGGTCATGTCTACATAGTTCTCGAACCCGTAGGGTCCGCACGCTTCAAGTTTCGATGACAGTTTTATTATGAGTTTATGAGTTTTGATGTACTGAAGGAGTTTGGAGTCCCGGATGAGATCGGGGACATGATGAGGAGTCTCGAAATGGTCAAGACGTAAAGATCGATATATTGGACGACTATATTCGGAGTTCGGAAAGGTTCCGAGTGATTCGGGTATTTTTCGGAGTACCGGAGAGTTACGGGAATTCGCCGGGGAGAAGTATTGGGCCTTATTGGGCCCTGCGGGAAAGAGAGAGGGGCTGCCTAGGGCAGGCCGCGTGCCCCCCCATGGCCTAGTCCGAATTGGACTAGGGGGAGGGGCCGCATCCCCTCCTTCCTTCCCTTCTCTCTTCCCCTTCCTTGTCTCCTACTCCTAATACATGGAAGGACTCCTAGTTGGACTAGGAAAGGGGGAATCCTACTCCCAGTGGGAGTAGGACTCCCCTAGGGCGCGCCATAGAAGAGGGCCGGCCCTCCCCTCCTCCACTCCTTTATATACGGGGGTAGGGGGCACCCCATAGAGACACAAGTTGATCTACGGATCGTTCCTTAGCCGTGTGCGGTGCCCCTTCTACCATATTCCACCTCGGTCATATCGTCGCGGAGTTTAGGCGAAGCCCTGCGCCGGTAGAACATCATCATCGTCACCACGCCGTCGTGCTGACGAAACTCATCTCCGGAGCCTTTGCTGGATCGGAGGGCCGGAGATCGTCATCGAGCTGAACGTGTGCTGAACTTGGAGGCTCCATACGTTCGGTGCTTGGATCGGTCGGATCGTGAAGACGTACGACTACATCAACCGCTTGTGATAACGCTTCCGCTTACGGTCTACGAGGGTACGTGGACATACACTCTCCCCTCTCGTTGCTATATCATCACCATGATCTTGCGTGTGCGTAGGAATTTTTTTGAAATTACTACGTTCCCCAACAGTGGCATCCGAGCCTAGGTTTTATGGTTTGATGTTATATGCACGAGTAGAACACAAGTGAGTTGTGGACGATATAAGTCATACTGCCTACCAGCATGTCATACTTTGGTTTGGCGGTATTGTTGGATGAAGCGGCCCAGACCGACATTACGCGTACGCTTACGCGAGACTGGTTCTACCGACGTGCTTTGCACACAGGTGGCTGGCGGGTGTCAGTTTCTCCAACTTTAGTTGAACCGAGTGTGACTACGCCCGGTCCTTGCGAAGGTTAAAACGGAGTCTATTTGACAAACTATCGTTGTGATTTTGATGCGTAGGTGAGATTGGTTCTTGCTTAAGCCCGTAGCAGCCACGTAAAACTTGCAACAACAAAGTAGAGGACGTCTAACTTGTTTTTGCAGGGCATGTTGTGATGTGATATGGTCAAAACATGATGAGATATAAGTTGTTGTATGAGATGATCATGTTTTGTTGAAGTTATCGGCGACTGGCAGAAGCTCTATGGTTGTCTCTTTGTTGCATAAGATGCAAGTGCCAAATAATTGCTTTACTTTATCGCTATGCGATAGCAATAGTTGCAAGAGCAATAGTTGGTGAGACGACCATGTGATGACACATTGATATAGATCAAGATGATGAAGATCATGGTGTCGTGCCGGTGACGATAGAGATCATGACAGTACTTTGGAGATGGAGATCAAAGGCGCAAGATGATCATGGCCATATCATGTCACATATTTTGATTGCATATGATGTTTATCTGTTATACATCTTATCATGTTTTGTTTGACGGTAGCATTTTAAGATGATCTCTCACTAATTATCAAGAAGTGTTCTCCCTGAGTATGCACCGTTGCGAAAGTTCTTCGTGCTGAGACACCACGTGATGATCGGGTGTGATAGGCTCTACGTTCAAATACAATGGATGCAAAATAGTTGCACACGCGGAATACTCAGGTTAAACTTGACGAGCCTAGCATATACAGATATGGCCTCGGAACACGGAGACCGAAAGGTCGAGCGTGAATCATATAGTAGATATGATCAACATAGTGATGTTCACCATTGAAACTACTCCATCTCATGTGATGATCGGACATGGTTTAGTTGATTTGGATCACGTGATCACTTAGATGACTAGAGAGATGTCTGTCTAAGTGGGAGTTCTTAAGTAATATGATTAATTGAACTTAAATTTATCATGAACTTAGTCCTGGTAGTATTTTGCAAATTATGTTGTAGATCAATAGCTTGCGTTGTTGCTTTCATATGTTTATTTTGATATGTTCCTAGAGAAAACTGTATTGAAAGATGTTAGTAGCAATGATGCGGATTGGATCCGTGATCTGAGGTTTATCCTCATTGCTGCACAGAAGAATTATGTCCTTGATGCACCGCTAGGTGACAGACCTATTGCAGTAGCAGATGCAGACGTTATGAACGTTTGGCTAGCTCAATATGATGACTACTTGATAGTTTTGTGCACCAAGCTTTATGGCTTAGAATAGGGACTTCAAAGACATTTTGAACGTCATGGACTATATGAGATGTTCCAGGAATTGAAGTTAATATTTCAAGCAAATACCCGAGTTGAGAGATATGAAGTCTCCAACAAGTTCTATAGCTAAAAGATGGAGGAGAATCACTCAACTAGTGAGCATGTACTTATATTGTCTGGGTACTTCAATCGCTTGAATCAAGTGGGAGTTAATCTTCCAGATAAGATAGTGATTGACAGAATTCTCTAGTCACCATCACTAAGTTACTAGAACTTCGTGATGAACTATAGTATGCAAGGGATGACGTAAACGATTCCCAAGCTCTTCGTGATGTTGAAATCGACGAAGGTAGAAATCAAGAAAGAGCATCAAGTGTTGATGATTGACAAGACCACTAGTTTCAAGAAACAGGCAAAGGGAAAGAAAGGGAAACTTCATGTAGAATGACAAGCAAGTTGTCACTCCCACGAAGAAGCCCAAAGCTGAACCAAAGCCTGAAACTGAGTGCTTACACTGCAAAGGAAATGGTCACTGGAAGCGGAAATGCCCTGAATATTTGGTGGATAAGAAGGATGGCAAAGTAAACAAGGGTATATTTGATATACAGGTTATTGACGTATGCCTTACTAGTGTTTATAGTAGCCCCTGAGTATTTGATACTTGTTCGGTTGCTAAGATTAGTAACTTGAAATAGGAGTTACAGAATAAACAGAGACTAGTTGAAGGGGAAGTGACGATGAGTGTTGGAAGTAGTTCCAAGATTGATATGATCATCATCGCACACTCCTATACTTTCGGGATTAGTGTTAAACCTAAATAAATGTTATTTGGCGTTTGCGTTAAGCATGAATATGATTTGATCATGTTTATTGCGATACGGTTATTCATTTAAAGTTAGAGAATAAATTGTTATTCTGTTTACATGAATAAGACCTTCGATGGTCATACACCCAATGAACATAGTTTGTTGGATCTCGATCGTAGTGATACACATATTCATAATATTGATGCCAAAAGATGCAAAGTTAATAATGATAGTGCAACTTATTCGTGGCACTGCCGTTTGGGTCATATCGGTGTAAAAGCGCATGAAGAAACTCCATAAAGATGGATTTTCGGAATTACTTGGTTATGAATCATTTGATGCTTGCGAACCGTGCCTTTTGGGCAAGATGACTAAAACTCCGTTCTCCGGAACAATGGAACAAGCTACTGACTTATTGGAAATAATACATACCGATGTATGCGATCCAATGAGTGTTGATGCTCGTGGCAAGTATCATTATTTTCTGACCTTCACAATATGATTTGAGCAGATATGGGTATATCTACTTGATGAAACATAAGTCTGAAATAGTTGAAAGGTTCAAAGAATTTCAGAGTGAAGTGGAAAAATCATCGTAACAAGAAAATAAAGTTTCTGCGATCTGATCGCGAAGACGAATATTTGAGTTACGAGTTTGGTCTTCAATTAAAACAATGTGGAATAGTTTCACAGCTCACGCCACCTGGAACACCACAACGTTATGGTGTGTCCGAACGTCGTAACCGCACTTTATTAGATATGGTGCGATCTATGATGTCTCTTATTGATTTACCATTGTCGTTTTAGGGTTATGCATTAGAGACAGCTGCATTCACGTTAAAAGGGCACCATCTAAATCCGTTGAGACGACACCATATGAACTGTGGTTTAGTAAGAAACCCAAGTTGTCGTTTCTTAAAGTTTGGGACTGCGATACTTATGTGAAAAAGTTTCATCTTGATAAGCTCGAACCCAAATCGGAGAAGTGCATCTTCATAGAATACCCAAAGGAAACTGTTGGGTACACCTTCTATCACAGATCCGAAGGCAAGATATTCGTTGCTAAAAATGGATCCTTTCTAGAGAAGGAGTTTATCTCGAAAGAAGTGAGTGGGAGGAAAGTAGAACTTGATGAGGTAATTGTACCTTCTCCCGAATTGAAAAATAGTTCATCACTGAAATCAGTTCCAGTGATTCTTACACCAATTAGTGAGGAAGCTAATGATGATGATCATGAAACTTCAGATCAAGTTACTACAGAACCTCGTATGTCTTCAAGAGTACGGTCCGCACCAGAGTGGTACGGTAATCCTATTCTGAAAGTCATGTTACTAGACCATGATAAACCTACGAACTATGAGGAAGCGATGATGAGCCCAGTTTCCACGAAATGGCTGGAGGCCATGAAATCTGAGATAGGATCCATGTATGAGAACAAAGTGTGGACTTTGGTGGACTTGCCCGATGATCGGCAAGCCATAGAAAATAAATGGATCTTCAAGAGGAAGACGGACGTTGATAGTAGTGTTACTATCTACAAAGCTCGACTTGTCGCAAAAAGGTTTTCGACAAGTTCAAGGTGTTGACTACGATGAGATTTTCTCAACTGTAGCGATGCTAAGTCTGTCCGAATCATGTTAGCAATTGCCGGATTTTATGAAATCTGGCAAATGGATAGACAAAACTGCATTCCTTAATGGAGTTATTAAAGAAGAGTTGTATGTGATGCAACCAAGAGGTTTTGTCGATCCTAAAGGTGTTAACAAAATGTGCATCTATGGACTAGTGCAAGCATCTCGGAGTTGGAATATACGCTTTGATAAGTTGATCAAAGCATATAGTTTTATACAGACTTACGGTGAAGCCTGTATTTACAAGAAAGTGAGTGGGAGCACTACAACATTTCTGATAAGTATATGTGAATGACATATTGTTGATCGGAAGTAATGTAGAATTATTATGCAAAGCATAAAGGAGTATTTGAAAGGAGTTTTTCAAAGAAAGACCTCAGTAAAGCTACTTACATATTGAGCATCAAGATCTATTGAGATAGATCAAGATGTTTGATAAGATTTTCAATGAGTACATACCTTGACAAGATTTTGAAGTAGTTCAAAATGGAACAGTCAAAGAAAGAGCTCTTGCCTGTGTTGCAAAGGTATGAAATTGAGTAAGACTCAAATCCCGACCACAGCAGAAAATAGAAAGAGAATGAAAAGTCATTCCCTATGCCTCAGTCATAGGTTCTATAAAGTATACTATGCTATGTACCAGACCTATTGTATACCTTGCTCTGTATTTGACAAGGGAGTACAATAGTGATCTAGGAGTAGATCACTGGACATTGGTCAAGAATATCCTTAGTGAGGACTAAGGAAATATTTCTCGATTATGGAGGTGATAAAAGAGCCCGTCGTAAAAGTTACCTCGGTGCAAGTTTTCACACCGATCCAGATGACTCTAAGTCTCAATCTGGATACATATTGAAAGTGGGAGCGATTAGCTAGAGTAGCTCCGTGCAGAGCATTGTAGACATAGAATATTTGCAAAATACATACGGCTCTGAATGTGACAGACCCGTTGACTAAGCTTCTCTCACGAGCAAAACATGATCACACCTTAGTACTCTTTGGGTGTTAATCATATAGCGATGTGAACTAGATTATTGACTCTAGTAAACCCTTTGGCTGTTGGTCACATGATGATGTGAGCTATGGGTGTTAATCATATACAGATATGAATATTGGTGTTAAATCACATGGCGATGTGAACTAGATTATTGACTCTAGTGCAAGTGGGAGACTGAAGGAAATATGCCCTAGAGGCAATAATAAAGTTATTATTTATTTCCTTATTTCATGATAAATGTTTATTATTCATGCTAGAATTGTATTAACCGGAAACATAATACATGTGTGAATACATAGACAAACATAGTGTCACTAGTATGCCTCTACTTGACTAGCTCGTTTATCAGAGATGGTTATGTTTCCTAGCCATGGACAAAAGAGTTGTTATTTGATTAACGGGATCACATCATTAGGAGAATGATGTGATTGACTTGACCCATTCCGTTAGCTTAGCACTTGATCGTTTAGTATGTTGCTATTGCTTTCTTCATGACTTATACATGTTCCTGTAACTATGAGATTATGCAACTTCC
This sequence comes from Triticum aestivum, assembly GCF_018294505.1. Lineage (NCBI taxonomy): Eukaryota > Viridiplantae > Streptophyta > Magnoliopsida > Poales > Poaceae > Triticum > Triticum aestivum. Next base: position 162,940,310 of record NC_057798.1, on the reverse strand, counting down.
GTTTACCGGAGGAACACTTTGGGTACTACCAAACGTCACAACGTAACTGGGTGATTATAAAGGAGTACTACAGGTGTCTCCGAAGATACATGTTGAGTTGGCGTATTTCGAGATTAGGTTTTGTCACTCCGATTGTCGGAGAGGTATCTCTGGGCCCTCTCGGTAATGCACATCATTATAAGCCTTGCAAGCAATGTGACCAATGAGTTGGTTATGGGATGATGCATTACAGAACGAGTAAAGAGACTTGCCGGTAACGAGATTGAACTAGGTATTGGATACCGACGATCGAATCTCGAGCAAGTAACATACCGATGACAAAGGGAACAACGTATGTTGTTATGCGGTTTGACCGATAAAGATCTTCGTAGAAAATGTAGGAGCCAATATGGGCATCCAGGTCCCGCTATTGGTTATTGACCAAGAATAGTTCTAGGTCATGTCTACATAGTTCTCGAACCCGTAGGGTCCGCACGCTTCAAGTTTCGATGACAGTTTTATTATGAGTTTATGAGTTTTGATGTACTGAAGGAGTTCGGAGTCCCGGATGAGATCGGGGACATGACGAGGAGTCTCGAAATGGTCGAGACGTAAAGATCGATATATTGGACGACTATATTCGAAGTTCGGAAAGGTTCCGAGTGATTCGGGTATTTTTCGGAGTACCGGAGAGTTACGGGAATTCGTCGGGGAGAAGTATTGGGCCTTATTGGGCCCTGCGGGAAAGAGAGAGGGGCTGCCTAGGGCAGGCCGCGCGCCCCCCCATGGCCTAGTCCGAATTGGACTAGGGGGAGGGGCCGCATCCCCTCCTTCCTTCCCTTCTCTCTTCCCCTTCCTTGTCTCCTACTCCTAATACATGGAAGGACTCCTAGTTGGACTAGGAAAGGGGGAATCCTACTCCCGGTGGGAGTAGGACTCCCCTAGGTCGCGCCATAGAAGAGGGCCGGCCCTCCCCTCCTCCACTCCTTTATATACGGGGGTAGGGGGCACCCCATAGAGACACAAGTTGATCTACGGATCGTTCCTTAGCCGTGTGCGGTGCCCCTTCCACCATATTCCACCTCGGTCATATCGTCGCGGAGTTTAGGCGAAGCCCTGCGCCGGTAGAACATCATCATCGTCACCACGCCGTCGTGCTGACGAAACTCATCTCCGGAGCCTTTGCTGGATCGGAGGGCCGGAGATCGTCATCGAGCTGAACGTATGTTGAACTCGGAGGCTCCGTACATTCGGTGCTTGGATCGGTCGGATCATGAAGACGTATGACTACATCAACTGCGTTGTGATAACGCTTCCGCTTACGGTCTACGAGGGTACGTGGACATACACTCTCCCCTCTCGTTGCTATATCATCACCATGATCTTGCGTGTGCGTAGGAATTTTTTTGAAATTAATACGTTCCCCAACAGAAGGGATTTCACACGAGTTCTCGGCTACGTACACACCTCAACAAAATGGAGTTGTTGAGAGGAAGAACCGGACGCTCATCGAAATGGCGAGAACGATGCTTCATGAGTACAAAACACCGAAGCACTTTTGGGCAGAAGCGGTTGAGACAGCTTGTCATGCAACAAATCGCTTGTATCTTCCCAAGCTACTCGGCAAGACGGCATACGAGCTCCTCACCGGTAACAAACCCCAAGTTGGATACTTTCGAGTATTCGGCTCAAAGTGCTACATTCTAGATAAGCATCGTCGTTCTAAATTTGCTCCTAAGTCTCATGAAGGTTTCCTAATAAGTTATGGTTCAAACTCTCACACTTACCGTGTCTACAACAATTTCACCCGAAAGGTTGAAGAGACGGTAGATGTGAAGTTTGATGAATCTAACGGCTCGCAAGTAGAGCAATTGCCAATTGATGTAGGAGACAAAGATCCTTCGAAAGCAATCCAAGACTTGTCTATTGGCAAGGTCCGTCCAACGGAGGTGAAGGAGAGTACCTCGTCCGTCCAAGTGGAAGCTTCTACTTCACAACAAGGTGAACCAAGAGTTGATACGGAAGCATCCACAAGTGGGACACACCAAGATGAAGAAAACGAGGAAGTGCATCAAGATGAACGTCAACAACCTCCTTCTCCACCACGACAAGAGAACGACAACGCCAACAATGAAGAAGGCCAAGAAGAAGAACAAGATGAAGAAGAAGTTCAACCAAGAACCAAGCAAAAGCTTTCACAAGTTCGAGCAAGAATTGCTAAAGATCATCCCGTCGAGCAAATCTACAATGATATTCAAACCGGGAGAATCACTCGCTCTAAAAATCGTTTAGCTAACTTTTGTGAAAACTATTCTTTCATCTCTAGCATTGAACCTATGAAGGTCGAAGAAGCATTGGAAGATTCGGATTGGATAAATGCTATGCATGAAGAGCTACACAACTTTGAGAGGAACCAAGTTTGGACATTGGTTGAGAAGCCCGACAATAACCACAACATCATCGATACCAAATGGGTGTTTCACAACAAGCAAGATGAAGATGGACAAGTAGTTCGCAACAAAGCACGTCTCGTCGCCCAAGGCTACACACAAGTCGAAGGTATGGACTATGGTGAGACTTACGCTCCCGTTGCTAGACTTGAGTCCATTCACATCTTACTTGCCTATGCTAATCACCATGATATCACCTTGTACCAAATGGACATTAAAAGTGCTTTTCTAAATGGTGAAATAGAGGAGGAAGTTTATGTTAAGCAACCTCCCGGCTTTGTCAATCCTAAGAAACCAAATCATGTTTACAAACTTCACAAAGCCCTTTATGGTCTTAAACAAGCTCCTAGAGCGTGGTATAAATGCTTGAGCAAGTTCCTCATTGAAAAAGGCTTTGAAATTGGGAAAATTGATTCCACACTTTTTACAAAAAGGGTTAATGAGAACTATTTGTGTGCCAAATCTATGTTGATGATATTATATTTGGTTCAACTAACCCTCATTTTAGTGAAAAGTTTGGGAAGCTAATGTCGGAGAAGTTTGAGATGTCTATGATGAGTGAACTCAAATTCTTTCTTGGGTTGCAAATCAAGCAAACTAAGGAAGGTACTTTTTTTTCTCAAACAAAGTACACTAAGGACTTATTCAAGAAGTTCAATATGCAAGAGTGCAAAGGTATGTCTACACCCATGCCTAGTGGACATCTTGCTTTGACCAAAGATGGTGAACCGGTTGATCAAAAGGTTTATCGCTCTATGATTGGTTCATTGTTATATCTATGTGCTTCACGTCCCGATATCATGCTAAGTGTGTGCATGTGTGCACGATATCAAGCTGCTCCTAAAGAATGTCATCTTAAGGCCGTGAAAAGGATAGTGAGATACTTAATCCATACACCAAAATTTGGCATTTGGTATCCTAAGAGGGCCTCTTTCGATCTTGCTGGCTACTCCGACTCGGACTATGCCGGAGACAAGGTTGATAGAAAGTCCACTTCGGGTACTTGTCAATTTCTTGGTAGATCTCTTGTGTCTTGGTCCTCCAAGAAACAAAACTCGGTATCCTTATCCAGCGCCGAAGCGGAATACATTGCCGCTGGTTCATGTTGTGCTCAATTACTTTGGATGACCCAAACTCTTAAAGATTATGGGATATATGTGAAACATGTTCCATTGCTTTGTGACAATGAAAGTGCTATCAAAATTGGTCATAATCCTGTACAGCATTCTCAAACTAAGCGTATTGAAGTTCGTCATCATTTCATTCGAGATCATGTTGCTAAGGGTGACATTAATCTTAAGCATGTTCGCACCGAAAAGCAATTAGCGGATATATTCACTAAAACTCTTGATGAGAAAGTGTTTTGCAGGTTGAGGAGAATTGAACATCGTAGATGCTTCAAACTTGGAGTAGAAACTCCATTGGACACATGCAAGACATGAGCTTATGACTAATCCTTGACATTTCTCTTATGATGAAGATCTTATGTCTTGGATATATTTGCATCTTGCATGTTATATAACCCATGTAGGTACTTGGTTGAATCAAATTCCATGAGATTGTAATCTACTCACATCTTGAGCAATCTCTACATCACCAAGTTTCTACACTATGGTGGTTGAAGACAAGGAAGCACAGAACCATTCACACATATCCTTTGACAAATTCTATGTTGAGCTTCATGATTGTCATTTTTGGATACACAAGTGCTCTTCCTTGCAAGAACTAACCCATGTAGGTAGATGGACTCAAATTCCAAGTGGTGCTCCCAACTCTTGATGAGCTACATCAACCTTGAGCAACCCACACAAGTTCAACTACATGTTCTACACCACCAACCAAGGTATGTTATTCCATCTTAGAGAAGCTTTACTCCAAGTCATGAGCTAAAGCAACTCGACAAGATGTGAATACATCAAGATGCTTAAATGAAAAATGGCAACCCCATTTTGAGCTTAAACGATGAGTATGACCTATGATCAAGTGATTTCACTTTACTCCTAAGTCAATATACTCTAACATAGGTGACTTTGTCACCGACCATCTCTAGATGAAGTTCTCTTGTGTTCTTTTCTGTGTTTTTGCATTTGTCTCATGCATATTTGTTTCCCCTTACAAAAAAAAACTTCATCTAGATTTCTTTCTGTATGCTCTGCATTTTCTGCATCCAATTCCTTGCAAATCTTTGTGAGATCTTACTAGTCTAGTGAGCTGAGGTGACAAGTGTTTTCTCTGCGATGAACTCGGTTTCACCGATTTGTTGTTTTCGGTCCAACCGAAGCATACCACCCGGTGCCACCGATTTCACAACAGGAAATACAGTTTGCCACTTATTATGTGTTTCTTCTGATCCAGCTCCACTCAATGAATCTTGTCCTCTACAAGCATCACATTTATATAAATGCTTTGTGCTGTGACTCAAGGATCGAACCCTTCTTGGAAATTGATGTCAAAGGGGGAGAGAGAGATCACATCAAAGCTTATCACTTAGAGAGATCACATCAGAAAGAGAGAGTATCACCTCCATAGGGGGAGAAAGAGATCTCCAGGGGGAGAAAATACTCAAGTAGAAAGTATTTCTCAAGGATCCCAGATGCTTGGTGTTCAAGAGGAGAGATGCCACATGTCTTCTTGAGGGGAAAGACATGTTCATATGTGCTTATTTGCATTAGCTCTGTTCATTTATATCTTTCAGCTCTGATTTTCTGTTCCCTATCTTCTCCTAGTATCCCATGCTAGATTCAGGGGGAGCAAGACATCTAAGGGAAAGAAATCATTTAAATTTATTGCATATCTTTACTCTTAGGGACATGTCTAATCCAATGTGGTACTTAGTACTCACTCTCTACATGTCATCCCAGTCTTGGTATTCTTGTGGTTTCTTCTGTTTGCTCTGGCTAGTAGATGTACCTGTGTTATCTAGCCTTGTTTGCGCAGGTTCATTCCATCCTAAGCCAACTCAAGACTACAAGGTAAGTATATGCATCACAATCATGTGTATGAGGAATTCTTGCTGATGTACATACTGTTTGCAAGAAGGACTCATGAGCATGAAGGTATTTTCTTTAATATTCTTTGCTTCGATGCATATGGCCAAGATACATGTAACACATTGTCTACTCTATCATGGTTATGCTCTCACATGACTCTATATTCCATATTCACATGATTGCATACATGTAGGGGGAGCCTATGCTTGTTACATGTCTTTCCAAAGTTTTACTTACTATTCTTTATTTCTTTATCTAAAGCTTTGATGTATGTTGTCATCAATTACCAAAAAGGGGGAGATTGAAAACACAAGTGCTCCCTAGGTGGTTTTGGTAATTAATGTCAACATATCTCTTGTTGGACTAACACTTTTATCTAGTATGTTTCAGATAAGTTCAACAATGGAGTGGCATGGACTAAAGGATGTGGGAACTCCTTCAAGATGCTAAGGACAAAGGATTGGCTCAAGCTTCAAGCTCAAGACTCTTCATTTTATATTTTAGTGATCCAAGATCACATTGAGTCTATAGGAAAAGCCAGTACTATCAAGAAGGGATGAGGTGTTGCTTAATGAGTTTCTTGCTCCACAGTGCTTAGTGATATGCTCCAAAACCCTCAACTACTTTCCCACTTCCACACATATGACCTAAACCTAAAGTCAAACTCGGCCACACCGATTCTTTCTATCCGGCGCCACCGAGTTCAGATATCTTAGCCACTGCCACAAACCCTAAGCAAATCGGTCTTACCGATAGGGATCTCGGTCTCACCGAGATGGGATTGTAATCTCTCTGTGTATGTCCATTACCAAAATCGGTCTCACCGAGTTTGAGCAATCAGTACTACCGAGATTACAATGCAAACTCTTTGGTTAACTTATTACCAAAATCGGTCCCACCGAGTTTGCCTGACCAACTCTCTGGTTAGCTAATTACCAAAATCGGTCTCACCGAGTTTGTGTAATCGGTCTCACCGAGATTACGTTATGCCCTAACCCTAACCATATCGGTCCTACCGAGTTGCATGTCGGTCCCACCGAAAATCCTAACGGTCAATAGATTTACTAAATCGGTCCGACCGAGTTTGTTGATTCGGTCCCACCGAGTTTGGTAAATTGTGTGTAACGGTTAGATTTTGTGTGGAGGCTACATATACCCCTCCACGTCCTCTTCAATCGTGGAGAGAGCCATCAGAACGAACCTACACTTCCAGCATACATTTTCTGAGATAGAACTACCTACTCATGTGTTGAGGCTAAGATATTCCATTCCTACGATATGAATCTTGATCTCTAGCCTTCCCCAAGTTGCTTTCCACTCAAATCTTCTTTCCACCAGATCCAAATCCTATGAGAGAGAGAGTTGAGTGTTGGGGAGACTATCATTTGAAGCACAAGAGCAAGGAGTTCATCATCAACGCACCATTTGTTACTTCTTGGAGAGTGGTGTCTCCTAGATTGGCTAGGTGTCACTTGGGAGCCTCCGACAAGATTGTGGAGTTGAATCAAGGAGTTTGTAAGGGCAAGGAGATCGCCTACATCGTGAAGATCTACCGCTAGTGAGGCAAGTCCTTCGTGGGCGACGGCCATGGTAGGATAGACAAGGTTGCTTCTTCGTGGACCCTTTGTGGGTGGAGCCCTCCGTGGACTCGCGCAACCGTTACCCTTTGTGGGTTGAAGTCTCCATCAACGTGGATGTACGATAGCACCACCTATTGGAACCACGACAAAAACATCTGTGTCTCCAATTGCGTTTGAATACTCCAAAACCCTTCCCTTTACATTCTTGCAAGTTGCATGCTTTACTTTTCGCTGCTCATATACTCTTTGCATGCTTGCTCATTATGTATTGTGAATGTTAAACTTGTGCCTAAACTCCACTTAAACTTAAAGAAGTTAAAAACTGCAACTTTGGTACTTAGTGTCTAATCACCCCCCTCTAGACACCTCTTCTCAAGGTCCTACAGAATTGCTTGTTGCTTGTTCGTGAGAAGTTTTATGAGATGAACTACTGTTATGACATATAATCATGTTAGAAAAGGTGATTGAAATTATCATTGATCAAACTTGTGCACCTTCTAGAATTCACACTTCGTAAATTCTTTCTTTTATCATTTACCTACTCGAGGACGAGTAGGAATTAAGCTTGGGGATGCTGATACGTCTCCAACGTATCTATAATTTATGAAGCATTCATGCTATTTTATTATCTGTTTTGAATGATTATGGGCTTTATTATACACTTTTGTATTACTTTTGGGACTAACCTATTAACCGGAGGCCCAGCCCATATTGTTGTTTTATTGCGTGTTTCAGTATTTCGAAGAAAAGGAATATCAAACGGAGTCCAGACGGAATGAAACCTTCGGGAGCGTGATTTTTAGGAAGAATATGATCTCGGAGACTTGGAGTTCACGTTAGAAGATCATCGAGGAGACCACGAGACAGGGGGCGCGCCCACCCCCCGGGCGCGCCCTACCCTCTCGTGGGCCCCTAGAGGCTCCCCCGACTTCTTTTGCCTATATAAGTCCACGTACCCTAAAAACATCAATAATCAAGATAGATTGGGAGTTCCGCCGCCGCAAGCCTCTGTAGCCACCAAAAACCTCTCGGGAGCCCGTTTTGGCACTCTGCCGGAGGGGGAATCCATCACTGGTGGCCATCTTCATCATCCCGGCGCTATCCATGACGAGGAGGGAGTAGTTCACCCTCGGGGCTGAGGGTATGTACCAGTAGCTATGTGTTTGATCTCTCTCTCTATGGCACAATCTTGATGTATCGCGAGCTTTGCTATTATAGTTGGATCTTATGATGTTTCTCCCCCCTCTACTCTCTTGTGATGAATTGAGTTTCCCTCTTGAAGTTATCTTATCGGATTGAGTCTTTATTTGAGAACACTTGATGTATGTCTTGCCGTGTTTATCTGTGGTGACGATGGGATATCACGTGCCACTTGATGTATGTTTTGGTGACCAACTTGCGGGTTCCGCCCATGAACCTATGCATAGGGGTTGGCACACGTTTTCTTGACTCTCCGGTAGAAACTTTGGGGCACTCTTTGAAGTACTTTGTGTTGGTTGGATGAATCTGAGATTGTGTGATGCATATCGTATAATCATGCCCATGGATACTTGAGGTGACAATGGAGTATCTAGGTGACATTAGGGTTTTGGTTGATTTGTGTCTTAAGGTGTTATTCTAGTACGAACTCTTGAATAGATCGATCCGAAAGAATAACTTTGAGATGGTTTCGTACCCTACCATAATCTCTTCGTCTGTTCTCCACTATTAGTGGCTTTGGAGTGACTCTTTGTTGCATATTGAGGGATTGTTATATGATCTATCTATGTTATTATTGTTGAGAGAACTTTCACTAGTGAAAGTATGAACGCTATGCCTTGTTTCCTATTATTGCAATACCGTTTACGCTCACTTTTATCATTAGTTACCTTGCTGTTTTTATTATTTCAGATTACAAATACCTATATCTACCATCCATATTGCACTTGTATCACCATCTCTTCGCTGAACTAGTGCACCTATACAATTTACCATTGTATTGGGTGTGTTGGGGACACAAGAGGCTCTTTGTTATTTGGTTGCAGGGTTGTTCGAGAGAGACCATCTTCATCCTACGCCTCCCACGGATTGATAAACCTTAGGTCATCCACTTGAGGGAAATTTGCTACTATCCTACAAACCTATGCACTTGCAGGCCCAACAACGTCTACAAGAAGAAGGTTGCGTAGTAGACATCAAGGGGCTGTCCGGATGCATCTGCGGGCGTTTGAGGGGGCAGATTTGCCAAGTCTGGTTGTAGATGCTCTTAGAGCATCTCTAACCGCGCCCCCAGAACGGCCTCCCCAGGCGGTTTTTTTGCGCCGACGCCGAAAAAACGGCCCAGTCGCGCCCCCACGAGCCCGATTTTTGCCGGCCTAGGCCGAAATCAGCGCCGGCGGACCCAGGCCGAACCCGGTGTGTTTGAGGGCGCCCAGGGGCGCCGAGGCGAGTGGTTTTGGCGCAAAGTAGTCGCGGGCCCGCCGAGTCAGCGAGACGGGCGCTTCGTCGCCCTCATCGCCTTGGTTCTTGCGTGAATCAATGCCAAGGCTGTAGCGCTGCCGCCGCCGGTCAGCCTTACCATTGATTCCTCATGGGCGGCGCGTCACAGGGCCGCGCGGCGACGCCTCTCCTCCCGCCACGCGTACACACGGGCGCGGCTATATAAGTTGGCGCCCTCCCTCGCCTCAGGCCACACCAGCCCTAGCCGCCGAGCTCTCTCCCTCTGCCGTGCACTGCTGCCGCCAAGCCCTCCCTCTCCCTCTCCCGTGCGCCGCCTCCGAGTCCACCCTCACTCCGACAGCCCCCAATGGTCAAACGCTTCCCCGGCGACGAGGCAGCGGCTAACGTCTTCGGCTGCCGCTTGCTCCGCGAGCAGGAGTCCTGGCTCCTGTTCGAGGCCAACATCCCGGCGCCGCCAGACATGCGCGCCGGACCGTCGGTGTGGCGGCTCAGCAACGGGGGAGTGCCCGTTCCCCCACTGCCCGACGCCGTGGCGTGGCCCGCCTACTTCGCCGACGAGGTCGAGCTCGCGCGCGCCTTCCTCGCCGACGAGCAGCGCGCTCTGCCCCAGTACGCTGCCGACAACCACTCGGCGTGGGCGGCGTACTTCGAGCGCCGACAAGAGCAGAGGCTGGCGTCCACCAACGGGGCGCCGGTGGTGGGCGGCATGAAGAACAGCGAGGGGCGCCGCGTGTGGTGGGGTGTCCCCAGCCGCACGCTCGACGACGTGCTGGCGCACCTCAAGGGCGGCAACGAGCCGCCACTGGCATACCCTTCCCCGGCGGCTCCGGCCCCGGCCCACCGCCGACGCGCCGGGCAATGGCTGCCCAGGAGGTTCGTCTCCTCATCGTCTTCCTCCTCCTCGTCGCGATCCTCTTCCCACTCCTCCGGCTCTCCGGCGCTGCTCGGTGTCAAGGCCGAGCCAGCGGCGGAGACGCCACTCGGCCGGCGCACTCGCAGCGCCGGCATCGTCATCAACAAAGGCGGTAGGCGCGCCCCATCGTCGGCTCCTCCGCGCTTCGTCAAGCCGAAGACGGAGTCGGGGCTCGCGCCGGTGAAAACGGAGCCGGGGCTCCCCGCCATGAAGACGGAGCCCGACGAGGTGGAGCTCGATGACGATGCGGCCCTGAAATGGGCACGCAAGGACTTCCTCAGGATGGAGAGGGAGCGCCAGGTCGCCGCACTGCGGCGCTTCGAGCAGTGCCGCCGGGGTCGCGAAGAAGGAGGAGTCGTCGTCCTCGACGACAGCGACGACGACGCGCCGCCGCCGCCGGCACCTGTCCGCCATGGCGACGCTGGGCAGGGGTGCAGCAGGGACGGCCGCGTCAAGGAGGAGAAGGCCGCCGCCGCCGACGGTGGCGAGGATGGCGGTGACGACGGCGACTACTCGGCGTTCAGCGATTTCTTCTTTTAAGTTTTATGAAACGCGTCGTGAACATGTCTAATATATGCCGAAGTTTGCCGAAATTTAGCCGTGTTTAAACGAACTGCGCCGAATGTTTTTTTAAAAAAGAAATTAGACGCGCCTGGGGGCGGCCCTGGGGCCGGCGACTGGGGACCATTCCACCCCAGGTCGTTTTTTTGCGCCGGCTCGTCCCCAGGCGGCGATTTTAGGCGCCCCTGGAGGCCAACAGCTGAAAATGCTCTTATACTCTCATCATGTTGTCTCAACATTCAACAATGTTAATGCACGAAGTGATCTCATAGTTCGAGTACTATGAAAAGTATTCTCAGTTTATTTAGGGAAATTCCAGCTAATAAAAAAAAGATTTGATACTACTGCAACTTTTAGTCATTTGGACGTCACAAACCTCAACAAGCCCGTCCCCTTCTCCCCTCCTCCCCATCCCAGTCAGCCAAACGCCCAACACCACCTCGTGACTTCGTCCGCGGACCTTGCCTCGCGCTTCGATTCCCACTCCGATCTCCGGCCATGGCCGCGCGGCGCCCCGGATCCCCCGCCCCCAGATGGCTGCCCCCCTCCACGCTCCTCCTCCTGGCCGCCGTCCTCCTCGCGGCCTCGCCGTCGGCGCGCGCCCTCCGGTTCGACCTCGAGTCCGGCCACACCAAGTGCATCTCCGACGAGATCAAGGTCGACTCCATGGCCGTCGGCAAGTACAGCGTCGTCGCCCCCGACCCCAGCTACCCCGACGCCCAGCTCCCCGAGTCGCACCGCGTCTCCCTCAGGGTAAGTGATTAATCGATCGTCGTCGAGCGGCCCGCGATTCGGTTTGGGGGAAACCGCGGCGATCCGGCGATTTCGCTGATTTGTGCGATTGGGTCGATGCAGGTGACGTCGCCGTACGGGAACAGCATGCACTACTCCGAGAACGTGCAGTCGGGGCACTTCGCCTTCACGGCGGTGGAGGCCGGGGACTACCTGGCCTGCTTCTGGGCACCTGACCACAAGCCACCCGTCACCGTCACCTTCGAGTTCGACTGGAAGAGCGGCGTCACGGCCAAGGACTGGTCCAACGTCGCCAAGAAGGGCAAGGTCGATGTGAGTGCTTCGATTCGCCCTTGGGCTGCTCACTTGAGTTTGTTCTCAAATTTCAACTAATTCTGTTGTTTCATATGGCTGAATTACCCCTCTAGGTAATATAGTTTTGACCAGTGATTCATTCTATTGAATTTGCAACTTGCGCCTAGCAGCAGGGAGTTATACTCTACCTGTCACCCACGTGGGTGCTTGGATGTGAAATAAATTGTGAGTTTGTGCGTGGTTGGGTTATTATGATGGGTTGTTCGGGGGTCATGTCATTGGCAGTGTTGTTTGCAAGTTCGTCTGTTCGAGAGCAATTTCAGTGTGTATGGCTCTAGGACTGGTAGATTTTGTAAATTTGATCGAATTATTCAGTTCTAGGGTATGCTGAAATTTTAAGAGAACGGGGTAGGCTGATTGAATTATTCAGTTCTAGGGTATGCTGAAATTTTAAGAGAATGGGGTAGGCTTGCAGCGTCTGTTAATATCTCGTGTGGAAACCATGATCTCTTTTAAATTTAGTCATTTATATACTTTTAAGTTGAGTTCCTTAGGGTGTGTTTGGTTCGGGAACGAAGTGGAACGGAATGTAATGGTTCCATTCTACTAGAATGGGTCCGTTCCGTCCTTGTGTTTGGTAGGAGCAATTTTAAGGAATGGAATGGTTACATTTTGGTGTTTGGTTTGAGAGATGGAATGTAATGATATTATTCGTCACAACTGATTATATTGACTCATCCTGAATTAGATTTTGATAGAAAATGAAACTAAATGCATATTGAACACTTTATATTGATCCAGAGAACAGAGATACATCAAACTGTTGGAAAAATATATAAACTGAACTAGAAATTGGTAGAAAAATAAACTGAACTAGATCTTGCTAGAAACTAAACTAAATTATATCTTGATAGAAGGCCATAGGCACGCACGCACGCCGCCGTTAGCCGTGCATTGCAGCCGGTTCACGAACATGTGGAGGTTTGTCTCTACTGTACCTGCAGTGTAGAAGATACAGAGAAAGTTCAGAGAAAAAAACAGTGTTAAAATTCAGAAAGGAAGCACACACACACAAACACAACACATCGGCTTCTGCACGCACGCACATCAGACTCGTAGACGCGCTGGAGCCCTTGACAGCCGCCGCCGCTTGCCGCGGACGCCCTGGATCCACCCCCGCAAGCAAGAACATACACTGGAGATGTGGGGAGGATCGCAACTTGAGGAGAAACAGCAGGAACTCCAACTCTGCCGGTTGCCTCCGTCGGTAGTCCGCGGCAGCAGCCGTTTGCCCGCCGCCCCGCTGATATCCTACCGCGGATGTGGGAGAGACGAGGAGATGCAGCGCCGAGAGGAAAGAACGGCGATGGAGAGGCGGCGCCGAGAGGGAGAGAGCGACGAGGGAGAAGTGAGGAGGCCGCCGATGGAGGTCGGAGTTGGAGGCGAGTGGGTCGGGAAGGTGAGGGCGGAGACGGGGACGAGGTAATTCCTTTGATTCGGCGGTACGAGCGCATTCCGCATATTGGGTGAATATGCCGTTCCTGAGAACGGGTGGGTTCCTATGATCCAGGAACAGAACGGACCCGTGACGTTCCACCTGATGATCGGTACCAAACACACCCTTAGTTTGCTTGTTCACTTGGGTTGCCATGCGGTTTTCTGTAGTATGTCTAGACACTGTGGTCATTCTGAGCGCACCTGAATCAGTTCCCTTCTGGCTTTTCTACTTTATGTCGAGGGATCTGCCTGTGAGGTGGTAGATTAGTCCCTTCTAGGCCTGAGTTGGTTGTAGTATGCATCTGTGTTGTTTAAAATTTTGATTCAAGGAGTTTTAAGAATATCAGGCAGTTCTTGCAAGTCAATCTTTCCTGCATATTAGTGTGTTTGGAGAAGATGCTGAATAGTGCTGTGGTTAGTTAAATTAAGTTAACTCTTAGTCTTGTGGTAAAATGTGTTCTGATTTGCTCGCTTTGTTACTTGTACAAGAGTATGTATACGAACTAGGTTACAACATTGACTTTTGTATGTTCTGTTAGGCATTTTTCTTCCTTGGTTCTGTATGTTATTGTACTTGATTGAATTGTGAATATCACTTGCACACAACGTAAGGTGTGATGTAGAGTCAGATTCTCACTGAACAGGTTTTATATGTCAAACAAGCTTTTGGTGTCTCGCCATATTTCCAAAGAGGGCAATATATGAATTTGATATGCGATTAGTTTGGACATTCTTTAATTTTTCATCAGTTCTTCAACATAAGCACATATTTTCACATAAAAAGGAAAATGAATGCAGAAAGGAGACCCAGTGCCCACTGATTCTTTTATCTCTCAGAAATTGGGTGTTTAGTAGCTTCTGCAACATTGTCCATATAATAATTGCACATCGACATATCATTGCTGGTAACATGTGTCACTGTGTCAGCTAGCGTTTGTTCTTAAGCAGTAGGCACAATAGGGGTTCGTAGTAGCTTTTGAACACTGCTCATAAAGTCATGAAATAAGCCCCAAAAAATATATCTGGTTCTGTGAGCACGGTCTTAATATGAACAGAACACATTAACATTGTTAAGTCACCATTTGTTTGTCATGCCTATACCTCTGGAGAGAACAGCCAATAACATGTTGCACATCACCAATTACTATTAAAATACATAGATCTTGCATGGCATGTTATAACTCCTATATTGTTTCGTCATAGGATCAGCTGTTTATGCATTTGTATTCTTACTTGTTGCAGATGATGGAACTAGAGCTGAAGAAGCTAGAGGATACCATCAAGTCTATTCATGAGGAAATGTTTTATCTACGTGAAAGGTACAATGCTGCCTGTTATTTCTAGCTCTGGTAAAACTTTGTTTGATGATAATTAGAGAAGCTAACTCCAGATCAAGTTTTTGGCCTGTCATTCGTGTACCTAGTATTTTTAAGGCACTGGTAAAACTTCATTCCATGATAACTAAGACGCCATTCTGAAACCAAGTTTTTTATATCTGTCATTCGTGCAGGGAGGAGGAAATGCAGAACATCAACAGGCAGACGAACTCGAGGATGGGGTGGCTGAGTTTCCTCTCACTCGGCATCTGCTTATCCGTGGCAGGGCTGCAGCTGTGGCATCTGAAGACCTTTTTCGAGAGAAAGAAGCTGCTGTAGTTTCCCCCATGATCACAAACAAATCGTTGCGAATTAGGGTATATTGTTTCTGCCAGCTGTTGACCTATGTTTCCAAGCGAATACTTGAACCATCAGTAAGAAAGAAACCGTTGATCATCATACTTGTGAAATGCCTTTCTGTGCCCTATCTTCTGTCTGATCAAATACAGTTGTAAAATGTTTCCCCTTTTTTCTTGAACAGCGATGAAATGTTTCTGTTGATGGTTTCATACGATGTAACGTAGAGCGACATTGCTTCTTTTTCTAGAGCTGTAGAACACATCGTTGCTACTGTTACAAGTACTGTTCCTTTTAGCGAGTGTCGGCAACTTTGCCAACCAAATAATACAAATTGTTTCCTGGGTTCACAACATATAGCAGAATAAAGAATACACGATTTTACATAGTGCTCACACGACCTAGGAAGGAAAATATGTTACAAGGTTCTCTTGTTTTTTAGGAACGGATCAAATTCTGCTGTGTGTGCTGCACCCAAAAGGAGTGTTTTTTTGACAAACTCAATTTTTTTTAGGCAAACTCAAAAGGAGTTGAAAAAGTGTGAGGCTACGGGTCTGTTGGGCTGGGCTATTGTTGCCTGTCGAGTGGGCTGATCAGCTGGTTGGCCCATATTGCCTTTCTGTAGTTCTGTGAGCTTTGCTGGTGAAGCATGTGTGACGGCAGTCGAGTGGAAGAGGCGGAGCGGCTGTTTTCGTTTAGTCCCACCTCGCCTGGCCAAGCGAGTGTGGGGAGGGAGCTGGCCTATATAAGAGGATGTGGTGCTAGCGTTAGAAAGGCACGCAGCTGCGTGGTGAGCACAAAGCGAACTATTCTTTCGCCTTTTACTAAAGAATACCGTGTGCACGCCACACTAAGCAGCATACCTTAATTTTTAAAGGGTGTCTTCTCCCTGTTAGAAGGCCCCATCAATTCTAAATTTAAATTTTATTAAAATAAGATAATGCAAAGCTGGTGTGCTCTTTTAGGGTTGATGAACTCTTGGAATTTTGGAGTTAGTTTTTTAATGAATTTCTCCAACTAAAGCATTTGAAATTGAAATGAAATATGTGCGGTGGTGAGCCAACTCTTCGAGCGTGTTTCTCTGTGAGAAAGACCAACAAGTCTGAATTTTGATGATGAATTCGTTGGTTCCAAATTTTCAAGCCCGACTCTGCATCCTTACCTTTCATTTGTCTGACCACTATCTTGAGATCAGCAGCGAACCAGGCTTACGTTTTTCAGAAGTGTCTTTGTTCTTTTTCTTGTTATTATATTTTACAGAGTGGCTTCTGTAAATGACATAAGAAGCATCTATCTGCACAAAAACTGGAACCACAATCCTGCAGCAGAAGCAGATTACTGAACATATATAGTTCTTCTTCCCAACATATACAGGTCGCAAACAGTACTGATTCATTGATGCTACAGTAATATCGGACCATCGGCCGTGCGGCCGCGCTGCGGTGGAGCGGACCTCTACCCCCCACCCGCGCACGCTCGCGCTGGAGACCCTTCTCCCCACGGTCCCAGATCGGATCTGGCGCGCCGCGGCCACTCCCCTCGTCCAACTGCTGCACCACATCCTGTTGGTCCTGCTCGGCGGCGCGGCCACATCCGTGGTGATCCTTCCCCCGTCCGCGTCTTGCCTCCCGTGCTGCAGCCCCTCTGTTGCTGTTGTCCGTTGGGGCGGGCGTGAACCTTGGGGGAGGTGGCCGCGACTCGGTTGTGCAGGCCACCCTTCGTCCCCAACGGCGTCTCCTCCGAGCTACGGTGACGGCCTGTGCGTGTGTGATGACGGCGATCCTCTGGCAGGTTGTTAGAAGCTTTGCGGTGGATTTTGTAGACACCACTCCGGTCCCGGCCTTCATGAACCTGCGTTCTCCAGTGTCCTTGGTTTGCCTGCGTTCTCTACCGGCGCGGTTTTTGGCCCCGGCGCACTGGCAGCTGCGCCCCTTCCAGCTTCGGTTCGATGGTGTTATGGTGGCTCCGCCTCCAGCGACACGGATTTGCGTTCCCTTCTGGTTCCGGATTGACGGCGGCACCGGCTGCCATCCTTCCATCCGCGACGGCTATCTACATCGCTGCCCCTCCGACCCCTCCAACTACACGCCATGTTGGTTCCAACGCTCGCGTTTTTCGTTGGCGATAGGTGCAGCCCCACCCCAATCTGAGGTAGCGGTCGACAAGCAGGTTGTCGCTGGCATCTTTGGATCCTGATTTGGCAGCTTTGGGATTGCTCGGACTTATGCCAGAAGAAATCCATGCTCGGCTTGCTGAAGCGGGTGTCATTTCCCTTCTTGAAGGTGCTGCCATGGCCTCTACCCATGCCCCCCTTTGAGCATCAAGAGAAACCCTAGGTCCGGTTCTCCGGACCGGATGTCGGCGACGTCACGACATCACTCCCCTTCTTGAAGGCGCTATCTTGCTAGCTCGTGTTGTCCTGGTGTTGGATGGATTTGAAGATGTTCGTCGTCCTGCTGGTGTCCCGATGTTGGATTTGAAGATGTTCAGCGTCCTGCTACTTTGGTGTGCTTTTCTAGGTTTGGGTTTGGTGGGTTTAGTTGTGTCCTTCACCTTGTTCGGGCTAAGCACCCCATGTCTCTCTGCTTCAGACATCATGCTCATGCGCTTCTTGCGTTCATGCTATGTGTTGTATCCTTTATTGTACTCATTCTCCTATCTTCTATCAATGAAATGATACGCAAGCTTTGCGTATTCACGAAAAAAATAGTAATATCCTAGTCCAATGCAGAGTATAACTAGCTTTTGGTCTGCTTGAAAATGGCTAAAAAATGCAAGTTAGTCCTCGGCTCTAAACAAAGAGATCAAATATTCCATGCAATCAAAGTATAAAGCAATACATTCGTTACAGCTATGCAGCTCGCGTACCTTCATTATCCCTTCATTAATTCGAAGAAATAGATGCCCTTGTGTACCTGAGTGGGCATATTTAGATTCTATATAGTCAGTAGTCTAGTGAAATAAAAAACCAGCAGTAACTCAACAATTAGAAAGCAGGAAAATCTTTTGCTCAATCAGTCTGAAGAAGCTTTAATTTCATCTCTTGTAGTATCTTTCACTGCTTGTCTGCTCGTGTGTTTTTGGCATGGTTGATCTTTTGCTACTGCTAAGCTAATACTGGACGATTTGGCTTCAGAAACAAGCTAATACTGGACGATTTGGCTTCATATTTCGGTACCATGACAAACTAGTATTATGATACTCCCTCGTTTCTAAATATAAGTCTTTCTAAAGATTTCACTATGGACTACGTACGGATGTATATAAACATAGTTTAGAGTGTAGGTTCACTCATTTTGCTCCATATGTAGTCTTTTATTGGAATCTCTAAAAAGACTTATATTTAGGAACGGAGGGAGTTCTTTATAAGGGGCAATGGTAGGTTACAAAAGCATTATGTTTGCTCGGCTCGGTTACTCTGAACCACACGGACAGAATGTGGTATTTCTTTTGGAAACAAAAGGATGATTCACCGAATCAAATACTCCCTCCGTCTCAAAATAAGCGTCTCAATTTTGTACTAACTCTAATACAAATTTATACTAAGCTCAAGACACTTATTTTGGGACAGAGGGAGTATATGATTTTCTGGTACACAAAACAAATACGTCTGTGGCCATAACTTAAGGTTGCAGCCCAATGATATATTCTGACCCAATGGGTGTGGGTTAGGCATATTTGTCTATTGCGAAATGTGTGTATATAAGAAATAATAATCCATCTGATAAAAATAAAATAAAATAAACCATCACTTCCTTACCATAAACCGACCAAATCATAGAATTAACATGGAATCGTCATCATAAACCAGCACCAGTTTGATAAATGACGTTATGAAGATCACAACTTCACCACTAGAATCAACAATGAATTATGCTTGCTCCACACCTGGAGGTCTTGACTAGCATCGACTTAGTGAAGCCGCAGGCGGTCAGTCCTTTCGCTTCCTAGGTGACGACATGGCCCATGTAGTCACAGAACCCGTCGGCTAGGAATCATGCAAAATCTTGATGTGTCTACATCCATTTCATGAATCTTTCAGCATGCAGTAGAGGATATTCAAATGAAAGAAAACAAAATGCTTGCACAAGCTCGGTTTGATCGATGGGTTCCTACGAACGTTTCCTTCGTTTACGGGAAGCTCCCAGACCGAACATCCGGGAGTTATTGGTGGCAATTCCAAAATTAAGCTCCCAGACCGAACATCCGGGAGTTATCGGTGGCAATTCCAAAATTGCGAGCCCTCATCCGTTTACAGCCATTTCGCAATCGGGTGCAACCCCCCCCCCCCCCCCCCCCCCCAGCGACTTGGGGGCGGCCAATCTACTTTCCCCCCCTATTTTTATCCCGCAAAAAATACAGGCGTATGGGATTCAAACCCATGACTTCTTCGATCATTCTAAGATGCAATTACCAAACGCCCACAAACATCTTCTGTCACTATTTGCATCTTCTTCGCTCTTTTATTCTTTATTTTTGTTATTTTCTTTTATCTTTTATCTCTTTTTTTGTTCCTTTTTTCATTTTTTCCTTCTTCCTTTTCTTTTGCTAAATGCATGATTTTTTTTTAAAATTTTGTATTTTTTTATCAAAAGCGATGAACTTTTTTCAAAATCGACAATTTTTTATTTTCAAAATTGATAAACAATTTTAAAACTTGATGAACTTTTTCAAAATCAATGATTTTTTTTCCAAAATTGATGATTTAAAAAAAAACTAATGAACTTTTTTCAAAATCAATGAACCTTTTCTCAAAGTCGATGAACCTTTTTTGAAAACCCGTGAATTTTTTTGAGTTTGCTAACTTTTTTCAAACCCCATGATTTTTTTTAAACTCGTGATTTTCTTTGACTTCGTGAACTTTTTTAAGTCGATGATTTTTTTCAAATCCGATGAACTTTTTTGGAACCCGTGACCTTTTTCGAGTTCGCGAACTTTGCTCAAATCCCCACAAACTTCTCTGAGATCCACAAAACAATATCATGAACCTTTTTTTAATAATTCAAATAATGTCGATAATATTGAAGGAAAGTTCACCCAATTCAAATTTTTATTCACGAATTCACCTGAACGAAAGAAACTATGAACGAAACTTGTAAACTGAAGAAATCTGAGCGAGCGACAGAAAGAAACAGACTCGTCCGATCGCAAAAAAAGAAAGACTCCTAGCAAACTTGGATCATAGCTAGGGCTGACATATTTTTTATTTTTTTGAAAGCTAGTGCTGACAGGTGCGAACGTTTGGACTGGTAGCGAACTTGAATCGTAGCTGTCAGGATTTAATTAATCCTATTAATCCCTGCTTTTCCTAATCGAGACGGTTGTCTCGTGTCCCTTCGGACGCACCCCTTCGGGAGGCTATATATATGTGTAATCCCATCATCAATAAGAACAATGATTCATTTTTACTTCTCTGTCTATTGTCTCTCTCGCTCTCTAGTCAGAACACGTTATCAGCGCGTGTCTCTCCGCTGAGAGAAAAGGCCATGCCGCAGTGGGTGGTTACGCATAAACCCGGACGAAGCAAAGACGGGCATCCGCATGCATGCATCCCTGCACGGAATCGACCAGGGAGACGTTAATTCTATTGTCGTGATTAAGATCGGCAATCGATTGTGTTCTCATGAATGGCCTACGGGAATTTCTTTATTGAAATTGATCAGAACAGAACACAGGGAAGATGGAACAACCGTGCGAAGAGAAGCGGGGGCAGGCCGCAGACTAGCGCAGCGGCGCGGCGCGGCCAAAGACGCGGATCGGCGGTGGTTGATGACGCCTTCCATGCCAACCGCCTCGCTGTGCAGCAACGCTGTGACGTCTTCACGGCCGGCGTCGCCCTCGCTGACCACCGCGAATCCCGGCGCGGAGGCGGTGCCCAGTGCGCTTGCAGCCCTCGGTTCTGACGCGGCCTCGACCCCGCGGCGTCCCGTTCGCCGTGAGGTGAAGTGCTCAGACGGCGCGGCCTCGGCCGGCGTCCGGAGACAACCAAACCAAGGAGGCGGCGGCTGTGGCCCACGGCTCCGATGTGGAGACAGCGGCCAGCGACCATAGCGCGTCGTTCCCAACCGTTCGCGGCGCAGCGAGCAGCACGCAGCCCTCCTCCGGCGCGGCTCGCAGCCCGATGGCACAAGCAGCCAGCGGCCGATGCGGTTCTCTCCGCTCAGCCATGGCGCGGCGGGCTCATTCTCGCGGGGCGCACCGGCTACGCTCCCCGGTCTCCAACTCGAGGCGCAAAGGCGATATTGCCTCCGGCAGGCCAGTGCACGGCGCGAGCACATCTCGGCCAATGGCCGGCGTTTGGAGCGGCTGCTCCATCCTGCATGGCCGCAGTGGCAGCGTGGCCCCTCCGGCATCGCCCGCAGCATCTTCCCCGGCTTCCACCGGCTCACCACGGCCGGAGCAACGACCCGACGCTAACGTACTCTACGTACCGGCGGTGTAGTGGTGTACAAAGCCAAAACGAATCTTTGATTCGTAACCACACAGAGAAAGCCGATGGTGCTTATCTCTTCGTTGTTTTTCAGTTTTCCCATCGAGGTATTACTGTACAACGGCATTGTTTTGCGATTGAAATTAAGTTTTCTGATACTAATTTGCGATTGAGAATTTTCTTCTCTCGCAAAACAATTTCATTGCGATTGAGCTTAATTTTTTCTCGCAAAATATTAATTCACTTTGCTGAATTATCTTGCAACTTGATACAACATCATCTCATTTAATTTGAGGTCTATACAATTCAAGTTTTTTACTTGAACATCAAGTTTGCAACATCATTACTATTTATTATAATAGTGGTGTATTTCTGTTGAGTATGATGTATTCCGGAATGTATGTACCTCCATGTTCGCTGCATGTCGAGATTAATACGTCTATTTGCAATTGAGATTTTTAATTTCTTGCAAATAAAATGCAAAATTCAAAGTGATTTCTTCAAATTGATGTATTGGGATCACAAGGTAGTCATATAGTTCTACTGCCTTCGCAGATTATCAATGACTACTGTTAAAGCCTATATTTTGTCATTTTGACATTATAATTGCTTTACAAAGTGCTCTCCCACACATTTTACTAAGTCATGACATAAGACATTACAAGTGAGTATCTACTGATTCCATCAGATTATACTCTCTAGTGTTGCGAGATCTACTCATTTTGGAGATTATCTTCAAGGTGTCATATTTAGCAATTTGAGGTTCACGCTAATAGTTTCAAAATAACTTCTTGAAATACCCATTGATTTTGCTAAGTTCATTACAACATCAACCATGATGGTCCTTAATTTACTGGTTGTAAATTAATTATCTCTGATTTACCCATAGCGGTAAAATATGGCTATAGAATTTGAGGCATTCGCTCTCAGTGGCCACCAGTGCCCTATCTGGGCCATGGACATCATGACCGCTCTTGTGTCCCGTGGGATAATGCCTCTGGTTAGGATCACACCGCTAACAGAAAAATGGTGTCTTATATATCATAAGGCATTAGATTCAGATCTCGACATCTGATTATTATGTATCAGCAATTCCTGGGATACAATGAACCTCAAGTGCAAAGGTTTGAATCTTACTTCAACCTTCAATCCGACTTCACCAGCTGTGACGGGACCCTATGAGCATGGAGAATGTGATGGTTGAATATGCCTCAACCGACATGTTTGGAGACTATGAATAGTCTTTCAATCTCCTGAGTGGTCAATATAATTAATGTACACTTATGATGTTGTAACAACAACATAAGTATTGTTGTCATCGTCATATATTGTATATCACAATATATTGTATCAGCACTTTGGTACAAATACATTTGTATGTCTATATATCTGACAGTGATTTTCATATTGAGAATCTTCATGTCTATATATAGATTTCTACGGGAGTCAATCCGATGAAAAATGATATGTGCCTTGTGGACATATGCACCACAAACTCTATACTCAGGGAAGTCCAATGTTTCCACTCTCATTGAGAGAAAGGAGATATTTTAAAATCGCTAGACGCGATAAGGTATTTGTTGGCTCAACTCGAGTCATATTTACTATCCCTGTGGGTACTCGAGTAACGTCGGGATGCTTTATTGCTTCTCAGGTTTAACTCGTACCCTACTAAACTATGGAGGTATCCGTCAAAATAGTTTCCATAGCGAAACTTATGATGACAACAAAGAGGAATAACTTCTCTTTACCATATGCAACGGATATGGCAAGCACATTCTATGTGTATCATCTGGATTGTACTACACCTACGACACAACCCGTAGCACATGTTGTGTACGAGATAGTTTTTCCAGAGTGTCTTGTACATGACAAACTTGGCATACTCGCCTTGGTCATCGAGACATTGGGTTGAAACCGAAACTATCAGCAATTCCAATAGTTTATGATTATTATGATGCTAAATTCTAATAACATTTGGATTTTATGTGCACTACAAGTGACACAGGGAAGCTAATTTTAAGGCTCGCACACCTTAAAGTCTACGATGAACCACTCAGACTCCTTGAATGCATCAAGTTGAGGTAAGTGGCTCTTCCGATCCATTGACTAGACTATTCAGGTATTCCATGGTTCTAAAAGACATATCTACATGATGGTCTTAAGTGTGTGCTTTATTCACACGAAACCATTGGCTCATTATCCTGATATCGATTTCAAGCAAATCGAATGGATAACATTGCAGAATTCTCCTTGAGTGCCTTCTCTATGGCCCTTGGATTGAAGTTTAGCAATTTGTCCTAATGTCTAGACTCAAAATGGTTTGGTAGAATCCTATCCAAAGAGTTAAGCTCATTGCATTATCTTTACTTTGGAATTGCAACTTACCAACTTTACGTTGGAGTCATGCAGTTTTACACGCTCATGACAAACTGCATAATATTATTCCCCTCTATCTTTGATATGTGGATATCTACCAAGTATTTCCTATCTGCGGTAATTCGGTTGCATACCGATATCACCACCCGGCATACATCATTGGCCCCTCAACATATAGTTGGGATCTATGTGAGGAATAACTGTATTTCCGTCAATACCTCAAGCCCCTCGCATGGGGAGTTATTCAAGGCCAGTATGTTGATTCAGTGAGGAACATTTCCAGGCATTAGGGGGAGATTTCAAGTACCATAAAGAATGCCAGGAAATTAGTGGAATGTTCAAACACATTTCTGCCTCAAATCCACGTACTCAAAGATCTGAACCATGCGTTTAGAAGATTTGCAACACATTGCAAATAACCTGCCAGATTGATTTACTGACTATAAAGGTGTCACACAATCCTACAATCTTGTAAAAATACGCCTGAAAGACTGAAGGTACCAACAAATTCCACTCCACTCCCCGTTTAAAGCAACAGGGGGAGATGTATGGCAGAAGTACGTCAGGATTCAGCTTCTCGCAAGCAAGGATATCAAGGCCTGTGAATCAGTAAATGCAAGTCAACTTCACGTTGACAGACACCTAATGGGTAGTCTACACCCAGTGGACGGGAAACCTCCACCAACCCAGGTCATAGTGCACACAATGACCGGGACATCGGAATACCCGACTCAACCGCATTGGGAAATCGCGAGCAGTCACCATGGGTAACAATATTTCCATCAACTCTATATTAATATATAGATTCTGGAGAAACATATAACCGGAAGTCTACAATTGTCGACATACATTTCTCAACTAGATTGTAAAAACCTTTCAAATGTTTCAGATCCAAAGACCATGGCCATGGCAAAGTGTGAACAACACTCGGACTGAACTCAAGCAAAGGGTATAATCTAGGTAGAAATGATCTTGCTCAATAATGGGAAGGTATTCATAAGCGATACCTACACCAGTTTTCTTCTGGAAACAGAATTGAGAACAACGAGGTGGTGAAACAAAGAGCAAGTATTGTAACACAAGGGTTCACGCAGATACCCAACTATTCTCCAGAGGTGGAATCTCTTTCCGATAACTTATATCATTGGCAGTACAAAATCATCTATCTCTGCAGTTGATAGATGTAGTGATTACATATCCATGTGGATCACTAGATTCAGACATATATGATTGATTTCTGATGGAATCTCAATTCTGAATCGAAATACAAAATGCAACATACATTGTGTAAAACTAGTAAGTCACCATACGACTTATTGTGGTCGGTACATATGGTACAACCGATGTAGTGAGTTCCTTATACAAAAGGATTACTCCTGCAAAGATGATTATCCATGTTTGTATGTCTGCAATGACGACACATGTAATCATCTAATGACGGAGTTTAAATGAAGGATTTGGGTAAACCAAAACACGCTCGTTACTACAACTTGAGCACCTTCATTCATGCATTATGGTATACTATATTGTCTATATCCAAAATATATTGGAGAAATTCATTGTGGACAAATCTTATCCATCAATAACTCTCATGGTAGTTCATTCTCTATATATAGAGAAAGATCTATTTAGACCAAGAGATGATGAAAATGAGACATTGGGACTCAACGTTCCATAATGCCATTGGATCCACCAAACACAATTGGTTGGTACTCAAGAATATCTTCCGATATCTCCGAGGCATCAAACATCTTGTCCTGGTTTTTCAGTTTCACAGAAATGTGAACACCGATATCATTGGATACATCGATCAGATCCCCACTATGTCAGATCATAGACAAGTTTAGTGTTCCTACTAGGTGTGGTAGCCCCCTCATGAAGAGTCTTCGAAACAGACCTTATGGCTACATTCACCAACCATTATATCAACGATAATGTTTCTTGTGTTGCCCGGATGCAAACAGGTTACATAATAAGCAATATCACTATATTGCTTATCTTGCAAGTCAAATCATGCGACTGATTTGTTCAGCGGGTCTCTACCAACTTCTATGTTTTGGTATGTGACGGCTTCGAATTTTGCAAGAATAGGGGGAGTATCTTCCTGAATTGTTCCTGTTCAATGCATCATATTATACTCTTTTTCCCTTCATGAGTTTACTTTACATATTCTCATAAACGTTTTTAATGAGGTAATATCAACATGAGATCATATGTTATACTTTCTGTTTTCCCCACCGGGGTTTTCGAGAAAGTATATATGACATATTTATTGTCCTCTAAACTCTGTGAATTTTCTCGTATTGAGTTAAAAGAGACAATGATATAATGTTGTGCCATTTTCTCCTTATTTTTCCCACTGGGTTTGAAGGAGTTTAGCAATATATCAAACACATATCTCCTCATATTTTTTCCACAGGGTTTTTGGAGGAGCTTTTTCAAGATGATGATACTTACACTAACAAGCATGGATTAGGGGGAGTGTCAGGATTTAATTAATCCTATTAATCCCTACTTTTCCTAATCGAGACGGTTGTCTCGTGTCACTTCGGACGCACCCCTTCGGGGGCTATATATATGTGTAATCTCATCATCAATGAGAACAACGATTCACTTTTACTTCTCTGTCTATTGTCTCTCTCGCTCTCTAGTCAGAACAGTAGCGAGCGCTGAGGGCGCTACTTTCAAAAAAAAGCGAGCGCTGAGGGCGCCGATTAGGAGGACTCGTTATCGGTGTCAAAAAAAAACAATTCACCCTGTCCGGTTCCTCCACCGCTACGACAGAGAAAGGAGCGGCGCCGGCGACCTGAGGCGCCCGTCCCCGGCGGCGGCCACCGACCGATTGAATTTGATTCGTCCCACGGTTTCACAGGTTTGAGATATTCTCCTTCCCCTCCTCTCCCAATTTAATTTCTCCCCTCTTCTTTATTGCGGGATTAAACCCTAGCTGCAGTTTTTCTCCCTAATTAAGCCCTGCCTACATCCACTTGTTCAGCCGGAGCTCAGCTCATGGGGCTGCGGATCCAATGCATGCTTCCGAGGAGATTCCTAACGGCAACGGCAAGGCCGTCCAATCTCTCCATCTCATTCAACAATATGGAAAATAATATGAACATGAATGCATCTTAACCTGTGGTGATGTAGCTTAAGTTCCCCTAAAGCTTTACTATTTGGACAAAAAAAGAGAGAAAGAAACTATATTGCTGGACCAAATTCAGTATTTTGCACCAGCTTCTTGCTTGTTAGTCTATTTGATACTCTGTAAACAATGTCATGCACACTCAAATCAGATGTGCACACTTGTAAATTTACTATAAGAAACACAACGCAGGATCCCACAGCCCAGACTTTAATTGAATGCAGCAGCCAAGGCTGCATTCATCCACAAAAAAAAGTGTGATACATCTTCTCAACCAAGAAACCAAGATCTTGGTTGCAAACATTACTAGTTGCAGCAAATCTCGATTTAACTAAGGGTCTTGAGAATATTTTTTATTTATCTTCCCTAAGGTGTTGATTGGATTCAAATTTTTATCCGATCCATCGTAAAGGAAATATGAACACTACACTAGTGTCAAAAACACTCTTATATTATGGGACGGAGGGAGTAGTATTTTTGTACTCAAAACTCACAAGCTAGAATTAATAGCTTAATTTGGTTTTTGTTTGTGCCTGCTTGCAATAATATTTTTTGAAGCAACGCGCTGGGTATCCATCTAGTAATTCTAGTTGTCATGTCCAGCTACCTAATACTACTGCGTCCTTACATATATTGTTTCAGCTGGTCTGTTACCACCTACTGGTAAAGGTATTACCGAAAAAGGCTTTCGCCCCGCTTTATAAATAAAGCAAACCGCCACAAGACATACAACCACAGAAGGTCCACCTACTGGTAAAGGTATTCAAAACTGCATGATTATCAAACACAATAAGATTGCATTTATTAACTGATATTTGTTTAGTTACCTGGGCGGGAGGAACATTTGTTTGGTGTGAACACTGCCCACCTTTCAAAAAAGATTGGTGTGACGAGTTTAGTCTTGACTGGTTAAGTTATTCTGTGATGAGTCTAATGTCGTTATGATTGGCAGTTAGTTAGCAATATACACATGCTAACTTACCAAGGGTCTGGAAGAAATGACTCCTAATCATATAGAGTACAGTTACTAGATCGGTAATCAAGACATGGGAGCACACCTAGCGATGATAATGTTGCATTTGTTAACTGCCACTTGTTTATTGTACTACTACATATGCGCATGACAGGGCCCGACCAACAGCCGCGCATGCATGATCAATAATATGACAATAGATTGTAGACAGGATTAATTAAGAAGGGCGGCAGTAGAAAATGTAAGTTCAGACAACAGGAGTTATTCTCGTGCACATCGTCACTGTCTTCTGAACTACAAACTGGGCATAGAACCATGCATAAGAGTTGCAAGATGCCTAACCTTCTCTATCATGATGTCCACTGCATTTCCTATCGCGAAAAATTATAACCATATGTTATGATTCATAGTGGATTAGGACAAGTTAACAAGCTGGAGCAGGTTCTGCCTGGTATGCTATCCTGGCTGGTTGCGGACGTCCGGAGCATTATTCCCTCCTTTCCCGAAAATGAAAGCTGAATGCAAGTTGCATTATTAACTTATTCCGCGTCACCGATTGGGGGTTGACGAATGACGGTAAGACTCAAAGCTAGCCATACCAACTACCTCATGGATGCTCTAAAGTATATTACTGTATTACCCTCTACAAGCACACTCTACAAGCACATTGGTGGTCTCTCCTCCTTTCCCCGGGCTTGAGACCGGCCATGCAATTATAAATGTTACTTTAAAATGGCATAGGCGGAGTTCCCCACACACCCTCCCAAAAAAGTGAAAAGAAAAAGGATGAACGCAAAAAACAAACCTAAAAAGACAATGAAGGCCATTTTCCCCTTTTTTCCTTTTTTTGGATTTATCAAATAATTAAGAGACATATGGTACAAAGATAATAAAACCCCCTTTTCATTTTAGTATTTTTCTTGGTACATATGAGCCAAGTTATTTTAACCGAAAAACTATTCTGACGGCGCAAAACAGACAAACCTTTATTTAGTGTTAAACAAAACGCCAACTCTAAAGCAAAAGCAATAAGCAACTAATTATCTTTCTTGTTATGAAGCTGTATTTTCCCCCCAAAATCACTCTACAACCAAATAAACATGTTTTGCTAATTTTTTTCTTACTAGTCTAATGCATGCTAAAGGCGACAACTATTTTGTTATATGACATTTTCGGCACTGATGGACAAATTAAGCTCAACGAATGCTGAGTTAAGAGGTCTTCCAAATGTTGGCAACAAAACCGTGGAAGCCTTCAAATTGGGAGTTCAAAATCACCAATAAAAATACAAATTTGGAATAGTAAATCGGGAAGTTTTTTAGCAAAATCCGTCCAGATTAATCAATTGGGAAAAATGCAAAATAAATAAGTTGGCATATATATATTTGAGTGCATGTTGACGAATATATACAAGTTGAAGAAACAAGGAGGTGAAGACACAGGAGGCATAGTACTATAGTATACCAGCTTGATTGCATGACTGAGGGAAGGGGAATAGTGCGAGTGCAATTTAAGGTTGAGTCATCCCCTCTTGACTGAAGGAAGAGAAAATAGTGGCAACATCAATGCCTGCCTGCAGATTAATGAGAGAAAACCGGCCGGCCGGACGTCAGTGACATGATATATATATATATGTATATTATTTTCTCTATATACTGTAGTGCAACATGATGTAGTGTGTACTTACCTCTTCTTTGTTTGCAGTAGTGCGGTGCACTACCTCTCGACCTGCCTTCTGGTCGGACGTAGTTCTCTCTTTCTACCTTGAGCTTGGGATAATTGGGATGATGTTTGGCGGCGATCATCAGCGCTGCCTCCAGTATCTCCACATTCCCACTGTTAGCGCAGTTAATAGAACAGCTGACGTTCTCCAGCAAAGGGCAATTCCCACTCCATGTCAACAAGGTTACCAAGCTGGCCACATCCGTTTCTCGAGCGCTGGCACTGTATGCCAGCGTTTTAAGCATCGGCAATGCTCCTTGTCCAATACAGATCTCCATATTGGTCTTCAGCAAACTCAGTTTGTGAAACTCATCGCTGCCAAAAGTACATGATGTGCACCTTTTCTCCACTCTGAGCATGAGTTGGAGGAGCGACGGTAACCTTCCAAGGGTTTGAATATCCTGAGCTTCTACCACCTCCACATGCAAACACAGGCGAAAAAGGAGTGGAACACGCAAACAATTGATCCACGATGGCATCTTGGGTATAAGTATCCTCAACATATGGAACAAACGGAGATTTGAACTGGGTGCGAAGTATTCCAAGCTACCACCCAGAACATGCGAGGATACACCATGAGGCCAGGTAGCCAGGCTGCGGATCTTGCGCAGGTTGCACAGAGACTCCACCAGAGTCTTGCCCGCCGTCTCTGCCATTTGGTTGAAATGGATGTTGAGCTCCCTCAACTCTGTTAGCTTCCCCACCATAGAGCAAAAGTTTGGACATTTGTCCACCGAATAAAGCTGCAACTCTTCAAGGCATGTCAGTTTCTCTATCTCACCCTTCATCTCTGTACCCTTATCAGCCCACAAGCACCTCAAATTCTTTAGCTCACCAATAGATGATGGCAACTCACTTATGGTACCTCCCCTGACGTCCAATATCTCAAGAAATTTTAGATCATGCCCTATTCCTTCCGGGAGCTTGACCGACGTCCCCACTAGTCCTAGGTACCTCAGCTGGACCAACTTGCCAAGATCCTTGAGACTATGGCCTTCAGGAAAAACACAATCCTCTATAACTAGTACACGTAATACTTTAAAGATTGACAGTTGAGGCATTCCACTATCACTGCACGAGATAGCAGTAAATGACCTCACCCATTCCATTTGAATGCTAGAGTTGTGTTCCACACTTCCTCCGTGAAGTGCTAATCTGCGAACCTTATTGGTTTGTTTGCCTTGCGAACATATGCTATTCTTCTCCATGGCATCTACTGTAACAAAGTTCACATCATTTGATATTGTGCGAATGAGATCAAGCACCATGTCATGGACATGACAACCACTTAGAACTTTCCGACGTCATCAAATTCTATCCATCGGATCATGCTTTTGTTTACTAGCTCATTGAAATAGATCTCTCCTACCTCAAATGACCCCATTCCTTCTCTATCAGGTACAAAACCTTCAGAGACCCACCTCCATATGAGTGGTATTTTCTCAATAAAGCTATCCTCACGAAACATACTTAGATACAATAAACATGTCTTTAGATCGGAAGGGAGATCATAATAGCTAAAAGACAATATCTTTCTTGTGTTATGAACAACTTCGTTGTCTTCATGCCCAAAGCCAATGGCATCGTAAACCTTAGACCAATCCTCACTTCGTTTACCAACAAGCAAGCTAGCCATTGTAATGATAGCTAATGGCACACCACCACATTTCTTTAAAATCTTGCTTGTTACTTCAGCAGGTTGGTTATCTGAACTTACTCCTTCACCACCACATGTTCTTGTATAGAATAAGGATTTGGAGTCAACATTGGAAAGCGGTTTCATGTTATAAATTTCACCAATTCTCTTGCCAACTTCAATATTACGAGTAGTTGTGATTACTCTACTATCAGATTTAGTGTCCAGTAAAGCACACTTTATCACTTCCCACGTTGGTATATCCCATATGTCATCCATAACGACAAAGTACCTATTTTCATGAGAAGGCAGAAGACTTGAATTACCAAAACAATTTGTCTAGAATACATAGTAGTGCAAGTAAAACAAGAAGCATGCCAACTCTGCATAAAACAGACCGACTCTCAAAAAAGAAAGCCGTTAAAAATCATAAATACCAATGCTTAATGAAACACGTAATACAAAAAGAGGGAGAAAAGCTCCCTAGCTAGGATCACGAAAATCCATAATTTAGCAATTTTCTCCAATTTGCTTCTAGAAACAGGGTCACCTCATTCATATGTTTATAGGTTGCATATTTGACAAGGTGTACATTTGAATCTTTCATTTGTAACATCCGTCTTCAAAAATAGTAATTCAAAGTGGAAATTTGGTGGTATTTTCATACGGTCAGTAGGCTTAGATACTTTATGTAGCAACTTAATTCATATCAAACTCTGATCTCAGATCTTCAGACATTTAGCCTCGATAACAAATTTCAACTTAAATTACCACACTTTATCAAATTATCACGAGATCCTACCACGAGAATGGGTCGGTAGCTAGACACATGAAGAAAGAATGGTAAGTGAGTCCACTAGTAGAAGAGATGGGAGGAAGAGAGAAGATGACATTTGCGTAAGGAAGATCTGCTATGGATGCTCTGGTGCTTTCCCTCCAATATCCAACCACCGATGCCACTAACAGGTCTTACTGGCCTACCACCTGTCGGTTCCATAGTATGGTGAAGATATTATACCATACCCAATTGATGCAACATGTTGTCAGGGAATACTTAGCCAACTTAGTAATCTATTCTAACTAGATGAGGATAGGTTGCATAGAAGGACTTGAGTAGCATATGGTAGTGTATTAAGTGCGTACCTCTTGTTCCCAAGAAATCCACGCACCTCGTCGATGAGCTGCCTTGCATCCATTTTTGATGCAGTGATGTTTATGTACTTTTCCTTGTCAAGTTCATGGAGTATGTCCCTAAGAACTTTCTTCGTGTCAGGGTTTTGACCCACTGGTACAAAACACCTACAAGTGGATGAACTGCTAAGCTTGTCATAAACTGCTCTAGCCAGAGTTGTCTTGCCTAATCCTCCGAATCCAACAACGGAGACAGTCTTGAGTGGTTGATTCTTCAACAATTCACTTTTCTCAGGCAACATCCTCATTAGCTCATCCATCGCCTTGTCAATGCCAACAAGGTCAGATACCTTGTTGTACATAGCCAAGAGACGAGGGTCAACTGTCGTTGTGGCGAGATTAGACATAACATCGTTGATCTTGTACCTTTCAAACCGTTCCTTGACCTCCCTAACTTGAATCTTAATGTGTTTGATGTCATCAGCTATTCTATGGCGGATCTTGAACCTGCTGACCTTGTTGCGGGTCTTCTTGATGAAGCCCTTGAACGTGCGTGGTTTTGTAGGCTGAAGACCATCTATGCGCACCATGGATGAGTCAAGACTGTCCTCTATGGCATAGGACAGCTCCCTGACTTCATTGGCCCAGATCTTGACTTGTGAATTAAGCTGGTCCAATGGCACGTTGGAGACCTTCTCAAGAGCAGCTTGCATGGTCTCGAGCTCGGCCTTGAGGTCCCTAATCCCCTTCTTCACAGTTCCCTTCAGGTTGTACTCATCCAGGAGCAGTTCCCCCAGTTTGGGAATGAGGGAGCGCATCGCCCCCGTGGCAAACTCGATGGCCATGCTCGGTGGGCTGGACTCTCACCCTAGCTCTCTCTCTCTCTCTCCCGTGTTTGCTTCTTCTGTTTCCTTATATCTATGTTCTCAAGAGCTCTTTACATGCCTTGCTTGCGTAGCTTGAAGTTACATGTATCTATATATGGACTAATACAAGGGGTGGCTTGGTTGGTGATAGTGAGGTCCTAGTTGGTTTTGAGTTAGCAATTTCATATTCCCTTCTATGATGTCGATTAGACTCATGGAGAGGCAAAGTTTGACACGGCCGATGCGGTCTCACTGTAGTGCATTCAAGTTGTCTGTAGAGGCAAAGTTTGACATGGCCGATGCGGTCTCACTATAGTGCAGCATAGATTGCCAGTGGGATTGTTAGGTAAGAGCTGCTACCGAGGTGCTATGTCGACATTAGCACATGTAATTCCTCTAGATCTGGGCAAAACTACATGTTAGTGGAACCATAGAGAGCATGTCTCAACAAAGTAGTTTATTCTCATCTATTTGAATTTAAAAGGTGAGATTTCATAAAGCAGTATTTTTATATGTTTCTTGGTATCTGCAGCATGCTGTCTATGAAGTATTTGTTGTATTTGTCCAGACAAAATGCATGCTCACTGGGCCAGATATCTATGTTTTCTTTTTTGTGAAAGAGATATTTCTATTTTGCGAAAGAGATATCTTATGTATTGATCCTACTCTGCTTGCATCCTTTGACCTCTTCATTGACAAATCTTGCAGCAATCTTCATTGGTTTCCTGGACGTGAATACGCTAAGATTAAAGCCAGAGAAAAGGACGGAGGAAAGTCTGGAAGAATATATTGCGGTTCTGAAAAGATAAGCTTGAACAGATGTTGCTTTGCTTGTGTCCGGGCTACACGACTACGACCTAGTTCATCGTTGCCCGGGCTGAAACGAAGAGTTGCAATAATATGTGGATGCAAAAGCATCTTTCTACACAAAAATCTATTGGGCTTAGAAATTTGCTCTGTTCTTTTCTCACATTCTTGAATTTTATGCATCTTAACTGGATACACCACTATGAGACGATCATTGTTGGCCGGGTCCCTCTGGTACAACTTCTCCACTCTCATACCCACTGCACACATCTTTTGTCTCGTCCAATAAGATGTTCTCGGCATTATCCCTGAGGCCAACCACTCCACGAGGACCCTCCACAAAGTAAAGGAAGGGGTATTGGAAGGTCGAGGTGGAGACCCATCGTCCTTGTCTTCCAGGAGCTTGGTATGCCTGGGACAAAATTAAAAGGGTATCTGCCCATCATTCCGGTACACACAAACCACAAAATGGCTTCGATTTTACCTGATGGTCTTCTTAATTTGTAAGGATAAAAGATTCAAATAGTTGAAGTAAATGCATAAATTTGACAACAATGCACACACAGGAAAGGACAGGTATGACTGTCTTATATAAAATAAAATAAAAAGAGCAGAGGGAAGTACGTACGACACCGTAGTAGATATTGAAGTTTTGTATACTAAATCAAGGTATAGAGAAGCAATTCACGCAAAATTGGAGAACAACCATATAATCCAAAAGGTCTTCAGAGAAGAAAAAACCACAAGGGTCGAGATCCCAAGAAGACCAAAAACAATGATACAAATATTCAGTTAAGACAAGTACATTACAAAGCAACAAGTCGGTTAAAACTCTAAATTCATGTTTACTAGTTTATCCAGAGAAGGGGTGCATATGTGGTAGGAAGAAGTACTCACTCCCTCTGTAAACTAATATAAGAGCGTTGAGAGAGGGACTAGAAGACAAAGACACGAAGACACACTAACACGCATGCATACACGTGGATCGGTGGATGTACTATATCAAAACTGAATGGAAGAGAATGAGGTAGGTACCTCCTAGTGGCACACCATGATTTAAGCAATGCTCGCTGCCCCCCTCCTCTCTGGTGATACGAGTTATCTTGCGCGCACCACCATCGTCTGGCTGAAATAGTTAACGATATACTGTATTATACATACCTCTTCGTGAGTGGCCGAAACCTTTCCACCATCACGTAGCACACGCTTGAGTGATTGAGTAATTAACCTCGGTAGCATCTGTTCTTGGTCTTGTGCCTCAAGAAGCATCCTTGTAGTTTTTTTTTGAACGGTCACCGGGGGGGAGAGGATCCCCACCTGAATATATTGCTCAAAAAGTTGCCAAAGCCAAGAGTGACCCCTTAAGCTTTGGCTGATCCAGTTTATAAGGAAAACCGGATCAAAAATCTAAACAAGTTGACCCCATTTATGAGGAAAACCGGGCCGAAAACCATACAGGTAACAAGGTTACAGAAGATGAGAAAAAAGTGCCACCCAGGAGAGGGCATGACCTAGCTAGCAGGCAGAAAGACCAACACCACGAGAGACACAAGTAGATGTGGGGTTCTGTCGAGGGATCACAATACCAAGACTCTGCAAACAACCTAACGCACCGCACCGGCGTGCGTACCGAGCCCCACGGCACAACAGAGGATCAACCACAATCAACGAGTGCCAAACCATAACACGAACCTTGACTGGAAGATCCGCCACGGGCGGTCAGAACGATTAGCAGGTTGGGGAGGCATCATTGCGTCGTCATTGAGCAAAGGTGAACCAAGACAACACCAAGAGCCCAGAGCTCACCGCAGCACAACGGCAACCATGGGAGGGTCTTGAGCATGCACAGCAACAAGACGGAGACCACACGAAGGACAGCCAAGAGAAACACCTGAAAAAGAAATACACCACCGTCGGCCCCAAGCTGGCCGCATCACCACCACCAAACGCACCAGCCTGAACCACACAACAGCAACAGGGGCCATGGTTTGGGCCTCCAAGATGACGCCTCCAAGGAGGTAGTGCTGTCGAAGACACAACACCATCATCCGATCCGGCAAGCCCGATCTTGGGTTTTCACCCGGAGACCACAAATCAAAATACCATAGGTGCTGGAGCTCCACAGCGGCACCTCCTGCGAGGAAGACGACGTCCATAGACGCCGCTGCCGCCGACATCGACATAGTCGATGAAAGGTTCTCACCCGGAGTTTGAGCATATCCCTACAGCAAGACGGCCTGAACGACGCCGAAGCAGATCCACACGGAACAGCTCGAAGACCACGCCTCTAGGAAGGTATACGACGCCGGGGAGGCGCCATAGTGGTCGGCTCACACAATGGGTGAGCAGGGATTTCTCCCAGAGCACCACCGTATAGGACCCGATTCGACCACTGCAGTTCAGATCCAGCCCGAGATCATCGCCAGGCCACCCGCCATCACGACCGGCATGCCCCGAGCCAGAAGCAAGCCACGCATTCACCAACACTGCCGGCAGCGCCAACCAAGCCGCCGAGCACCATCCCATGACCGACCGCCTCGAAGATCGCCAGATCGGGGACGGGGATCTCGGCAAGCTCCGACCACTGCCAGATCTGGAGCCGGCGCGCCGGCCGCTCTGGATCCACCTCGCCCGCAGCTCCCCTGACTCGACGCGCGTCCGTGGCCGCCCGCACCAGCACCAGGCGCCACCACGACCGCGCCACACGCCCAGGGCCACGCGCACCCAGGACGAGGACGCCCCGCGCCAGCACGCCCGTGCCCGCAACCCCCCGCCATCGAACCCGCAGGCCCACCGCGACGGCCACCGCCGGCCACCCAGCCGCGCCCCCACAGCGCCGCGCCGAGCAGTCGTCCACACAAGCCGTCAGCTCGAAATTTTACCGTCAGCGCCCCGTCCACAAGGACCAGCAGCCACATCCGGCAGCCATGGGGCCAGAGCAGGGGCAGCCGATGCATTTAGATGGCCGGCAGCCGTAGCCAAGCAAGCATGGAAGCAGGAGGCGTGGGGGGATTTTGGATCTGAGGGAGAAGGAGAGAACGCAGCAGGCTGGAGAGGAGGCTGCACGCAACCTCGCCGCCGCCGTCCGCCGCGGGGCTTCGCCCGGCGGCCTCCTCCGGCGACGGCGAGGGGAGGGGTGGTCTAGTGGAGGCCGGCCGGAGAGTGGCGAAGCATCCTTGTAGTTGTGGCTTCGTATTGCAAGGGCAGGACTGTTGGGGTGGATCCTGGTGGCGTGCCTCAATTTTGCTTGTGTTTCCTCCATCTCATCATCGTCGCAATTCTTGCCATTTACTCCTTCCGTTCTTAAATATAAGTCCTTTTAATGATTTCAAATGAACTACAACATATGGATGTACATAGACATATTTTAGAGTGTAGATTCACTCATTTTACTTCATATGTAGTCCTTTGTTGAAATTTCTAAAAAGACTTATATTTAGGAATGGAGGGAGTAGCCAATAGTTGAGTTTCTGCAGCAAAGGCATGCTGCCCGGTACCAAAGCCAATAGATGCCAGACCTTACGAGACTCGTGAGCTGACACTGTCTGGCATAGTTCTACCAAGACGACTGCCGTGGATGGTATCCTCGTGTGTTCCCCACCTATCTTACCTGTTGTTCAAGCTTAGGTGGTGGCTGTTGTTCAAGCTCAGATGGTTGAACAATAGGATTTGTAGATCCTCGGAAGTTTGCATCACTCCGATGCTTCTACATCTCGAGTGTGGACAACTGCACTCCGTATACTATCTAGCAAGCGACGAGTTCCAAAACTTGAGATATTTGGGCACTGACATAGAGCTAGGCCCGCGCGGGAAGAATCTGGCCCGTTTGGTTGCCTGGGTCGCATGCAATTCGTGGCCCGCGCGAACCTCAAAGCAGGCCTGGGCAACGGCCGAATCGACCGTTTTTTGTGAGCCAGGCTCGCTCGAGCCATGCGTGGTGAGCGCCTGCACGCCTGGGGACGCGCGGGAGACGACACGACGGCTCATAACTCCCCATGTCCCCTCCCGTCACCCTCACGCCAGTTCACACCCACTCTCTCTCTCTCACCTCATCGCCCGTTCGGTTTCTCCGATGGCAACGCTGCTACTGTTATCAATACTGTTCCTTCTGTTTCCCGAGTTCAGAAAAAAGAACACACGATTTTACACAGTGCTCACACGACCTAGGAAGGAATATGTAGAGAGGTGCAGTTATTTTTCTGAGAAACGGATCAAATTCTGTTTTGTTTGCCGCACTCAAATGGAGTTGTTGCGAGGTTCAGTTTTTTTTTCCTGAGAAACGGATCAAATTCTGTTTTGTTTTGCTGCACACAAAAGGAGTTGCAGAAGTGTGTGAAGCGACGCGTTAAAAAAGAAGTGAGGCGATGGGTCTGTTGGGCTGGGCTATTGTTGCCTCTCGAGTGGGCTGATCACCTTGCTGGCCCATATTGTCCTTCTGTAGTTCTGTGGGAGCGCTGTTCCGTGGGAGTCAAAGTGGAAGAGGCGGAGCGCTGTTCTCGTTTAGTCCCACCTCGCCTATCTGGGGGAGAAAGGGGAGGGAGCTGGGCTATATAAGAGCGGGTGGTGCGAGTGGTGAAAGGCACGCAGCTGCGTGGTGAGCACAAAGCGAACTATTCTTTCGCCTTTTACTAAAGAATACCGTGTGCACGCCACACTAAGCAGCATACCCTAATTTTTTTAAGGGTGTCTTCTCCCTGTGAGAAGGCCCCACCAATCCCTAATTTAAATTTTATTAATAATAATGTGGCAGTGCGGTTACATTTTTAATGAATGTCTCCAACTAAAACATAGGAAATAAAATGTACACTAGTGGGCCAATTTTCTCTTTGAGAAAGCAGCAATAATTCCTTATTTTGATTTTCAAGCCAGCTTGTGTTGCTTTACAACTTGCAAATTCTGCCACTCTTCCGAAAATATATGTTTTGAGTTCTGTTTTGTTATAGATGTTGCATTTGTACTCATGTGAGGATTTTGTGTGCTATTTCAGGAATTTGAATGTGTTTTTGTTGATACTGCACCGCTTAAATCAAAATTTGGCTATCCGTTGCCAACAAACAATGCATAAGCAAGGCATGGTCAATTCACACATGATTTATTTACTAGATCACCAGCTCAATTTTCGTGTTTAATTTCAATGTCACAACAATCTTGCCATGGTACTTCATGTAGATTTCTTTTGTGATGATAGAAAAAGTTATGCATAGAAATTTTATTTTTTCAGAATTGTTTTTTTTTTCTGTTGAAAAACTGGGGTAGCAAGTGGGACCTAAAAGAACAAGTATTTACAAATGAGAACTTTGAGCTAACATGCAGAAAACAACACCAGTTTATTATTTTCTGTTGAACATTGCACACAAAGAACATCATGCTCGATAACAAAACATACATACAACAGATGTTAACACCTATCGGCAGCGGTTTATTCATGATTCGATCGATCACCACCACCCCATCAGTTGCAGAGGAAACTACAAAAATAAAACTGCATTATTTTCATGATGGTGTCAATCTCGCTCGCCCACGTGTTTAAGCCAAAATTTGGCTACTTTGGCAGCTGACTCTGCCAAACGATGGGAACACAGTTGGTCTATGCAAATGTCAAAAGTTCCTTTCAGTTCTCCAGATTTAAAAGTTGGTATTTCCCTACAGAGTCACAGTTGCAAATAAGAGCTCTACACTCTACTGAAGCAATTTCAAGGAACAACGTAAAACTATGGGCTTAATAACTCTCCAAGCTTTCAGAATTAGCTAAAAGCAATAATGATATGGGGAAAACAAGAATA
This sequence comes from Triticum aestivum, assembly GCF_018294505.1. Lineage (NCBI taxonomy): Eukaryota > Viridiplantae > Streptophyta > Magnoliopsida > Poales > Poaceae > Triticum > Triticum aestivum. The sequence continues at coordinate 162,900,315 of NC_057798.1, read as the reverse complement.
TATCAGCTTTAGCTGAAAGAAAAGCAGCAGAGTTTTTGTCATTTCAGAGGACATTTTTTGACCCATCTAATCTGTACACAATCGGCACCAATTTCCCAAGTAAATCAATTCAGATTCACAACAACACCTGTAGTTTAAATTGCTCGTAACGAAATATATGCATTGTTATTGTGAGAATAAATGCCAGTGGTGATCGTGGGATGCCAAGCTTTCCTTGATCTTCTCCAGCCTCTTGAGTATCTCTAGGAAAGATGGTCTCAAATTGATATCCGCAGCCCAACATACCTCAGTCAATCTACAATTAGGAAAACCATGTTACAACACTGAAGACTTACATGAACATGGCAATAGCAGAATATTAAGTTTCGAATATGGGAATGGAGCATGTGATCCCGAGCACCAGTGATCCCGGATGAACAGTAAATCCGAAAAAATAGTAAAACAAATTCAAAAAAAATCTGATTTTTTTTCAAGAAACTTTGATGGTTTTTCTACATGCGTGCCAATTTTCATGATGAAATGACATTTGTGGAGGTCTCGGCAAAAAAACAAAAATGCTCCAAAAAAACTGTTTTTGGAAGCAGTTTCGAGCATCGATTTTGTTTTTTTGCCGAGACCTGCATGAATGTCATTTTGTCATGAAATTTTGCACGCATGTCGAAAAAACATCAATGTTTGTTGCCAAAAAAGTTCAGATTTTTTTTGAAAATTTTAAATATTTTTTCGCGTGTACTGTAGCAAAGGGTGCCTGTGAGCTCGAGCTCACAATAGCACTTTCGAATATTAAGAGGGTACTGTTCAGCTTGCACTTACTCTTTCAGCTCAGCGGTATGTCCTTTTGAACGGAAAGTTGGGCGATGCCCATCTGATACATACTTAGCAGCCTCATAAGGTTCATAACTGGAAAAAGGTGAATCCCCTTCCAGCATCTACAATTGAAAGGAACATTTACTGTCATTTTGGACAGGCATGATCATACAATATGACACGCTGATGGATTCTAAGTTTAGATGGAAAATTACCTCATAAAGTATCATGGCAAAGGAGAAAATATCAACTTTCTTGTCATATTTCCGGTGCTTGAAAACTTCAGGAGCCATGTACCGATCTATATTTTTGAACAATTATCAAGCCAACTAGTGGGGATAAGTATAAGAGAGGAAAGAAAAATCAAATAACTTATGGGGACTTACAGCTTCCGGTCTCTCCGGTCATCTTGTATACATCATTGGCATGCTGAGATTTGATAATTTTGCTAAGACCGAAATCTCCAACTTTCAAGTGGTTGGCAGCAGTATTAACTAAAAGAATATTTCTGGGGATAGACATAATAGGTTAGACCAGCTATGAAGTTGCTCGCATTAGCAAAAACAGGTAAAAGGCATCATACCTTGGCTTTAAGTCCCGATGAATTATAACATTAGGCTCGTTATGAAGATAGGCCATGCCTCTGCAGAAGATAATCAAGAGAAACACATGAATCATTTTATTTCTGATTAAAAACAGATCACCAGATCAAGTGATTATTCATATGCTAGAACCTATCATGCAAAGTACTTATTTCCAAAGAATAATCCAAAGAATAAGAAAGGATACTGTGTGATGGTTCAAGGACGTGGTGTTTGTATAAACCCACATTGCAGTTCAAATAGATATAAAGAGACCATGCCACTATAACTAGTACCAACAGTTTACTATTACTGATCACTTGGATGATTTGTTGACAGCAAAATTAAGAGTCAACTCTGATTAGCGAGTATCTTACAGATGAACGAGAGGCGCATAAGAGAATCAGGGTTCACTATAAATGCATTATATAGATTAAAATGATCTAACATATGAACCATAATAAGATTGTCGAAACTATATATTCAAGGGCATAGGTAGTTAATTTTCCAAGAGAAGGATTCAGTTAATCTTGCAGAAGTATCAATCATATTTATCCAGATTATGCAGTATATATTTCCTTCGTTCCTAAATATCAGTCTTTTTAGAGATTCCAATGCGGACTACATATGGAGCAAAATGAGTGAATCTACACTCTAAAATACTCCCTCCGTCCCAAAATTCTTGTCTTGGATTTGACTAAATACGGATGTATCAAGTCACGTTTTAGTATTAGATACATCCGTATCTAGACTAATCTAAGACAAGAATTTTGGGACGGAGGGAGTATGTTTATATACATCCGTATGTAGTCCTTATTGAAATCTCTAACGGAGGGAGTAGTAAGTAAGAGCTAAGCACATAAAGATGAGAATACCTTGCGATGTCCAATGCGAAGTTAACGGCAGTAAGTGGGGAGAGGGAGCCTTTCTCCTTGAGATATTGATGAAGATCACCCTGGAAATGCATTTAGTACAACATTAATGAGTGCCATAGAGTCCACATCACAGGGTAGTTGACTTCCAAAACAGATTGCGTACTCCTCGGAGGAACTCGGTAACTAGCATCAAAGGCTTGGTTTCTGTGACTGCTCCAAGGAACTGTACAATATTTGGATGCCTCAGCTTTATTAGCAAATTGACTTCATGCTTAAAATCTTGGCTGCAAACCAGGTAAGTAGCTGGTAAGGAAATATTCCATGAGATAAAACATGCTGCAGAAGATTATAAGGTGTCCAGTCACACCTTGAACAGAACATTAGTTAACCATATAGAAATGCAATAGGTTAGTCCTAGCCAATCAGCTGGAGTACTAGAAAGCTGGCAGCTGTGTCCAAAATGTGGGAGTCGTGGTGATTGTGTGAATAAACTTTACTTACATAACCAGTCTATCGTCGGATAATGATGGAAGAATGCGTTTGACAGCAATTGGTGTTCCTCGCCAATTTGCTTTCAGGATTTCACCAAAAGAACCCTGCAGTGGTTAGCAGGTTTAATGAACTAAATGAGGAGCAAAGCACACATTTATTATGCAAATGTAGACAATATATGCACATTATCTTCCTAGTATTAAACCGAGCTTACTTTCAATCAAATATCTAAAATGATTTTTTTACCGTCGAAATATGTTTAACATCCATTATTCTGTCAGCATGTAAAACGACTGGAACTAAACAGTAAGTTTATTGCCTCTAGCTAATTTGACATACCAAATATACAACTAATGACTTAACCGATGGAAAAATTATGGGTCATAGTTCCCCCTTGCTCACTACGGTAATAACAAGCCAAATGCTACCCAACTGGATAAACTTCAAAATGCGAGCCATGGACATTTTGTAATCATGAGAAATGCGAGGTCCATTAGTTAACTAACAACTAGCATTAAATCAAGCTTGAAATCACAACAGTCTCAGTTTGCCTTGATAACAATTGCAATGCTTAACTAAGACTGCTTTGCATCACATAAACATTGGAGTATATAACAGATTAATAGTTGCACATAACCAAGAGATAATTCAAGAATACTGACCTTTCCGATCATTACTGCTTTTGTGAAATCTAATTCAAGTGGGTTAATCTCCCAGTCAGCCTTGTTTGTTAGGGGAGGTGGAATTGACTTTGCTTCAAAGTGGCTTCCAGTTTTCCCCTGCAGCAAAAATGAATCAGAGGAATCCAGCGCATCAGATTTCAGAGCATGATTAAAGGCAGGTGACAACTATAAGCATCAAATGATGTCTCGATGATTATTAAACAGCTCTTACCCAAACATAACATTTATTCCAACTATGTAAAGCATAATTAATTTGGTCACGCTTGAAAGGTGCACCAGAACTACCCATTAAACGAAAATAGACAAGCAAACCTCTGAAACACATCCTTAGTATTATCCACTATGATCTCCTAATCAACAATGACACGTCTGTTCTACATACAGCAATCTCTGACTGATGCTCATGTGTAAAGCAACAAGATACCGGAATCATCCATTGTACCTCATCTAACATTTTCCACAAACAACACAGACACATCCAAAGACTCCACTTCCACTTCTGGTAACAATATTTGGGACCAGGTGCCCTGGATACAAATTCAGAAACATGACAAAGACAGCTGCAGAGCAATATATGGGGCACTCACCCACAAAATTCCATACCATACAGTTACTGGTGAAATCGGAACACCTGGTGTCATGTTACAAATTTAGAAATATTGAGCTAATGTTTGAAGCTAAACACCCCTACTACAACTTCGCAATGAATAGCCAAGACAATCTATTAAACCGAACCCAAGTGAATGGCAACTTACGAATGTCAACCCGCCATGCTTCTTGAGCAGTTCGATCATAGCATGCCTCTTTGCACCCTCTGCATCAGCAAGTGGCTGTAAATAAACCAAAAGTTAGCATCGTGAGCAATTATTATCTCAAATATCAAGCATACAGTCACAACCATGCAGCATAAATATAACCAAGCACCCAACAAATATGCATTCAACACCGAACTCGTTGCAGACGCATTTGAGCAACTACGTCATATAGGACAAGCCCCGTCAATTCCCAGTGGTAATCCTAATTTCGTGGAGCGCAGCCGGAGCTCCCAACCAAGTACCCAAGGCAGATGGTGGCACGAGTGACATGAGACGAATGAAAAGCTCAAGTGCAAACAAGAGGCTAATGCTCATCGTTTTTCCCTCGAGAATAATCATCAGAACGAATTCAATTCATGACGGAAGAAAGCAAATCCAATCGGAATACGGGCCAAAATGAGCTCAACACAAACGGCAAACCCGAATGATGTCAGCACGCGAAGAAGCCCGGGCCGCATCATGACCCGAATCCAGCCCAACGCCGACGCCCCAACGCCCCCATTACCAACCGAGAGGCGAGACGACCAGACGAGGCGGAAGGGGGGAAGGAGGAAGGATCACCGTGTTCTGCCAGCGGTCGAGCGCGTTGACGTCTGCGCCCTTGGCGAGGAGGCACTCGGCGACTTCCTGCCATCCGTGGAGCGCGGCGACGTGGAGCGGCGTGCGGCTGTCGTAGTCGCGGGCGCTGACGAGCGTGCCGTCCTCGTCGAGCAGCTTGCGCACGGCGGCCGCGTCGTTCTGGTGCGTGTGCCAGAGGATGAGCGACGTGCGCGCCACCAGGGTCTTGTCGTCGAACCGCCGGCGCGGGTGGCCCTCGCCGCCGCTCCCCGACGACCCGCCCGCGCCGCCCCCGCCCCCGCCCCCGCTGCCCCCGCCCCGGCCGGCCGCATGCGCCGCCTCCTCCTCCGACCCGCTCATCTCCCGCCCGCCGAATCTGGCCTCCCTCCCTCGCCCTCTCTGTCTCTCTCTCCCTGCGACGGACGGACGGACGGACGCTGGCCGTGGAGTCCGAGTATTGAGGAGGGGGGCGGATTCTGTGTCCCTCGGCGCGCGTGATCGCGTCCAGCGATGGAGTGGGAGGATCCGATCTGATATGGAAATGGCGCCCGCGTTAACCAGTAATTCTGCAATCGCTTGACCGACGCGGCCCACTTGTGCGCCAGCCTGGAGCGGCCGCCCACCGGGACGGGGGAACGTTCCGTGTCAGCGATGTCTTCGCCTCGCCCTCGCGTGGAAAACGAAAAGAGCTGCGAGACAATTGACCCATTTGGCCATATATTGCCGTCTGAGCATACACGCCACTTTTTTTTTTCCATCGCTAGGCGTCAGTCATTTGCAACATTGCCGCCATTTGCAGCAGCACGCCGTCCCTGAAAGTTGCAGCGGCGTGTCGTTAGCGGCACCGGCTTGCAACGGCAATGCCGCTTTGCAGCATCGGATGGTGGGACTTGTAGCATCGTGCGAAGAGCCACGCCCGTGTTGCAACATTGATGCCCTTGAAGTAGCACCTCACCCCTGAGTGCCGGCTTCCAGCGGCGTGTCGTCCTTGTCGACTTGCAGTAGTGACGTGCTTGCAACATCGCATGGGGGGGGGGGGGGGGAGTGCAACAGCGTCACCGATAACAGCGTGCTTGCAACAGTCGATGTTGGGTGTTGGTATATGGTAGAGAGAGAAAGAGAGACTTGTGTGAAGACTCGCCTTCTCACATGTGAAAAGGGCCTCATATCATCTCTCTCTCTCTCTCTCTCTCTCTCTCTCTCTCTCTCTCTCTCAGCCGCACGTACGCCCGTGCTTTCAAGCGTCCCTCCCACTTCTGAGTTTCCCCCTCCTAAGTAACGTCGCTTCATGCGGGTCTCCTTCCTTGAGGCCTCTTTGTCTAAGCACCCATGGTGAGCCGGGTGCATCGCCGATGATCCCGTGTGTGCAACAGGTGTGGTTGCAGCAATGTCACCGATAACGGTGTGCTTGCATCAGTTGATGCTGGGTGTTGGCGACTTCGTCGAGAGTAAAACAGAAGGGTGAGGTAGAGTGGATAAGGATGACACCTCAGTGTGGGGGAGATATTGTAAGAGATGGGCGGTGGTTTTGTGGGGATCAGACGTAAGGGTGGAGCACAAACCAAGGCACACTAGAACAGTTGTACAAACAATGAACAAAATGCTTTGATCAGCCACCTCATGACGATAAGCGTTTTTGCTCTTTTTCATTGGAAAACCTGACAACCTCACTATCTAAGTTGGGGACCAAGAAGGAATTCTCTAATCATGTGCAGATATTGCCATACTGATCATTGCTTTTTCAGGAGATGTACTGATCATTGGTTGCTACAAAGAACTCTACGACTTTTACCAGCTAAAATTTACCTCACCAATTGATTTAGTAATGACATATCGCTTCTTAGGTTTGTTTGAGGGATCATTGCTAATTATTTATTTTCTTATTATTATTGGCCAAATTATGAGTAAATGAAATGAAAATGATCCAATCCAACCGACCGGTTGAAGACTCGCCTTCTCACATGTGAAAAGGGCCTCATATCATCTCTCTCTCTCTCTCTCTCTCTCTCTCTCTCTCTCCCCTCTCCCTTCCTCCCCCCATCTCCCTCTTCCAGCCGCACACACGACCGTGCTCAGCAACATCGCTTCATGCGGGTCTCCTTCCTCGAGGCCTCTTTGTCTAAGCACCATGGTGAGCCGGGTGCATCGCCGATGATCCCCTGTGTGCAACGGGTGTGGTTGCAGCAATGTCACCGATAACGGTGTGCTTGCATCAGTTGATGTTGGGTGTTGGCGACTTCGTCGAGAGTAAAACAGAAGGGTGAGGTAGAGTGGATAAGGATGACACCTCAGTGTGGGGGAGATATTGTAAGAGATGGGCGGTGGTTTTGTGGGGATCAGACGTAAGGGTGGAGCACAAACCAAGGCACACTAGAACAGTTGTACAAACAATGAACAAAATGCTTTGATCAGTCACCTCATGACGATAAGCGTTTTTGCTCTTTTTCATTGGAAAACCTGACAACCTCACTATCTAAGTTGGGGACCAAGAAGGAATTCTCTAATCATGTGCAGATATTGCCATACTGATCATTGCTTTTTCAGGAGATGTACTGATCATTGGTTGCTACAAAGAACTCTACGACTTTTACCAGCTAAAATTTACCTCACCAATTGATTTAGTAATGACAGGTCGCTTCTTAGGTTTGTTTGAGGGATCATTGCTAATTGTTTATTTTATTATTATTATTGGCCAAATTATGAGTAAATGAAATGAAAATGATCCAATCCAACCGACCGGTTGAAGACTCGCCTTCTCACATGTGAAAAGGGCCTCATATCATCATATCATCTCTCTCCCTCCCTCTCTCTCTCTCCCTCTCTCTCTCTCCCCTCTCCCTTCCTCCCCCCATCTCCCTCTTCCAGCCGCACACACGACCGTGCTCAGCAACATCGCTTCATGCGGGTCTCCTTCCTCGAGGCCTCTTCGTCTAAGCACCCATGGTGAGCCGGGTACATTGCCTATGATCCCGTGTCTGCAAGAGGCGTGGTTGCAACAACGTCACCGATAACGACGTTCTTGCATCAGTCGATGTTGGATGTTGGTGACCTCATCGAGAGAGAAACAGAAAGGTGAGGTAGAATGGATAAGGATGACTCCTCGGTGTCCATGTGGGGGAGATGTTTTAAGAGATGGGCGGTGGTTTTGTAGGGATCAGACGCAAGGGTGGAGCACAAATCAAGGCGCAATGAAACAGCTGCACAGACGATGAACGGAATCCTTCGATCAACCACCTGATGACGATAAGCGTTTTCGCTCTTTTTGGCTGGGAAAACCTGATAATCTCACTACCTAAGTGTTGGGGAACGTTGCAGAAAATTAAAATTTTTCCTACGGTTTCACCAAGATCCATCTATGAGTTCATCTAAGCAACGAGTCAAGGGAGAGAGTTTGCATCTACATACCACTTGTAGATCACGAGCGGAAGCTTGCCAAGGAGATGGTGATGATGGAGTCGTACTCGAACGTGATTCGGATCACCGATGTCCTAGTGCTGAACGGACAGCACCTCCGCGTTCAACACACGTACGGGACGGGAGACGTCTGCTCCGTCTTGATCCAGCAAGGAGGAAGGAGAGGTTGAGGAAGGCAGCTCCAACGGCAGCACGACGGCGTGGTGCAGTTGACGTGGCAGTATTCCGACAGGGCTTCGCCAAGCACGTACGGAGGAGGAGATGTGTTGGGGAGGGGAGGGGCTGCGCCTTGAGTATTGGTGTGTTGCAGCCCTCCCCTCACCCCTCTATATATAGGGGAAAGGGCAAGGGGGGCCGGCCCTCTAGGGAAAACCCTAGGGGGGGCGTTGGCCAAGGGGTGGGGGGCTTGCCCCCCAAGCAAAGGGGGTGCGCCCCCTTTAGGGTTTCCCCCCCACCCTTAGGCGCATGGGCCCAAGGAGGGGGGCGCGCCAAGCCCACTAGGGGCTGGCTGCTATCCCCACGCAGCCCAAGTGGCCCCCCGGGAGGGGTGGCCCCTCCCGGTGGACCCCCGGAACCCTTCCGGTGGTCCCGGTACAATACCGGTATAACCCCGAAACTTTCCGGTGCCCGTTTAACAACTTCCCATATATAAAACTTTATCTCCGGACCATTCCGGAACTCCTCGTGACGTCCGGGATCTCATCCGGGACTCCGAACAACATTCGGTAGTCACATACTAGTCTTCCTAACAACCCTAGCGTCACCGAACCTTAAGTGTGTAGACCCTACGGGCTCGGGAGACATGCAGACATGACCGAGACCACTCTCGGGCAATAACCAACAGCGGGGTCTGGATACCCATGATGGCTCCCACACGCTCCTCGATGATTTCATCGGTTGAACCACGATGTCGAGGATTCGATCAAACCCTGTATACAATTCCCTTTGTCAATCGGTACGTTACTTGCCCGAGACTCGATCGTCGGTATCCCAATACCTTGTTCAGTCTCGTTACCGGCAAGTCACTTTACTCGTACCATAATGCATGATCCCGTGGCCAACACATTGGTCACCTTGAGCTCATTATGATGATGCATTACCGAGTGGGCCCAGAGATACCTCTCCGTCATACGGAGTGACAAATCCCAGTCTCGATCCGCATAAAACAATAGATACTTTCGGAGATACCTGTAGTGCACCTTTATAGTCACCCAGTTACGTTGTGACGTTTGATACACCCAAAGCACCCCTACGGTATCCAGGAGTTACACGCTCTCATGGTCGAAGGAAGAGATACTTGACATTGGCAAAGCTCTAGCAAACGAACTACACGATCTTTGTGCTATGCTTAGGATTGGGTCTTGTCCATCACATCATTCTTCTAATGATGTGATCCCGTCATCAACGACATCCAATGTCCATAGCCAGGAAACCATGACTATCTGTTGATCACAACGAGCTAGTCAACTAGAGGCTTACTAGGGACATATTGTGGTCTTTGTATTCACACGTGTATTACGATTTCCGGATAATACAGTTATAGCATGAATAAAAGACAATTATCATGAACATAGAAATATAATAATACTTTTATTATTGCCTCTAGGGCATATTTCCAACAGTCTCCCACTTGCACTAGAGTCACCAATCTAGTTACATTGTGATGAATCGAACACCCATAGAGTTTTGGTGTTGATCATGTTTAGCTCGCGAGAGAGGTTTAGTCAACGGATCAGCGACATTCAGATCCGTATGTACTTTGCAAATTTCTATGTCTCCATCTTGAACATTTTCACGGATGGAGTTGAAACGACGCTTGATGTGCCTGGTCTTCTTGTGAAACCTGGGCTCCTTAGCAAGGGCAATAGCTCCAGTGTTGTCACAGAAGAGTTTGATTGGCCCCGACGCATTGGGTATGACTCCTAGGTCGGTGATGAACTCCTTCACCCAAATAGCTTCATGCGCTGCCTCCGAGGCTGCCATGTACTCCGCTTCACATGTAGATCCCGCCACGACGCTCTGCTTGCAGCTGCACCAGCTTACTGCTCCACCATTCAACATATACACGTATCCGGTTTGTGACTTAGAGTCATCCAGATCTGTGTCGAAGCTAGCGTCGACGTAACCCTTTACGACGAGCTCTTCGTCACCTCCATAAACGAGAAACATGTCCTTTGTCCTTTTCAGGTACTTCAGGATATTCTTGACCGCTGTCCAGTGTTCCTTGCCGGGATTACTCTGGTATCTTGCTACCAAACTCACGGCAAGGTTTACATCAGGTCTGGTACACAGCATGGCATACATAATAGATCCTATGGCTGAAGCATAGGGGATGACACTCATCTCTTCTTTATCTTTTGCCGTGGTCGGTGACTGAGCTGAGCTCAATCTCACACCTTGTAACATAGGCAAGAACCCTTTCTTGGACTCATCCATTTTGAACTTTTTCAAAATCTTATCAAGGTATGTGCTTTGTGAAAGACCTATGAGGCGTCTCGATCTATCTCTATAGATTTTGATGCCTAATATATAAGCAGCTTCTCCAAGGTCCTTCATTGAAAAACATTTGTTCAAGTAGGCCTTAATGCTGTCCAGAAATTCTATATTATTTCCCATCAAGAGTATGTCATCCACATATAATATGAGAAATGCTACAGAGCTCCCACTCACTTTCTTGTAAACGCAGGCTTCTCCATAAGTCTGCATAAACCCAAACGCTTTGATCATCTCATCAAAGCGAATATTCCAACTCCGAGATGCTTGCACCAGCCCATAAATGGATCGCTGGAGCTTGCATACTTTGTTAGCGTTCTTAGGATCGACAAAACCTTCTGGCTGCATCATATACAGCTCTTCCTTAAGATGCCCGTTAAGGAATGCCGTTTTGACGTCCATCTGCCATATCTCATAATCATAGTATGCGGCAATTGCTAACATGATTCGGACGGACTTAAGCTTCGCTACGGGAGAGAATGTCTCGTCGTAGTCAATCCCTTGAACTTGTCGATAACCCTTAGCGACAAGTCGAGCTTTATAGATGGTAACATTTCCATCCGCGTCCGTCTTCTTCTTAAAGATCCATTTGTTTTCTATCGCTCGCCGATCATCGGGCAAGTCAGTCAAAGTCCATACTTTGTTTTCATACATGGATTCTATCTCGGATTTCATGGCTTCTAGCCATTTGTTGGAATCTGGGCCCGCCATCGCTTCTTCATAGTTCGAAGGTTCACCGTTGTCTAACAACATGATTTCCAGGACAGGGTTGCCGTACCACTCTGGTGCGGAACGTGTCCTTGTGGACCTACGAAGTTCAGTAGCAACTTGATCCGAAGTACCTTGATCATCATCATTGGTTTCCTCTTCAGTTGGTGTGGGCATCACAGGAACATTTTCCTGAGCTGCACCACTTTCCCGTTCGAGAGGTAGTACTTCATCGAGTTCTACTTTCCTCCCACTTACTTCTTTCGAGAGAAACTCTTTTTCCAGAAAGCATCCGTTTTTGGCAACAAAGATCTTGCCTTCGGATCTTAAGTAGAAGGTATACCCTACAGTTTCCTTAGGGTATCCTATGAAGACGCATTTTTCCGACTTGGGTTCGAGCTTTTCAGGTTGAAGTTTCTTGACATAAGCATCGCATCCCCAAACTTTTAGAAACGACAGCTTAGGTTTCTTCCCAAACCATAATTCATACGGTGTCGTCTCAACGGATTTAGACGGTGCCCTATTTAAAGTGAATGTAGCTGTCTCTAGAGCGTATCCCCAAAATGATAGCGGTAAATCGGTAAGAGACATCATAGACCGCACCATATCCAATAGAGTGCGATTACGACGTTCGGACACACCGTTTCGCTGAGGTGTTCCAGGCGGCGTGAGTTGTGAAACGATTCCACATTTCCTTAAGTGCGTGCCAAATTCGTGACTTAAATATTCTCCTCCACGATCTGATCGTAGGAACTTTATCTTTCGGTCACGTTGATTCTCCACCTCATTCTGAAATTCCTTGAACTTTTCAAAGGTCTCAGACTTGTGTTTCATTAAGTAGATATACCCATATCTACTTAAGTCGTCAGTGAGAGTGAGAACATAACGATATCCTCCGCGAGCCTCAACGCTCATTGGACCGCACACATCGGTATGTATGATTTCCAACAAGTTGGTTGCTCGCTCCATTGTACCGGAGAACGGAGTCTTGGTCATTTTGCCCATGAGGCATGGTTCGCATGTGTCAAATGATTCATAATCAAGAGACTCCAAAAGTCCATCAGCATGGAGCTTCTTCATGCGTTTGACACCAATGTGACCAAGGCGGCAGTGCCACAAGTATGTGGGACTATCGTTATCAACTTTACATCTTTTGGCATCTACACTATGAACATGTGTAATATTACGCTCGAGATTCATTAAGAATAAACCATTGACCATCGGAGCATGACCATAAAACATATCTCTCATATAAATCGAATAACCATTATTCTCAGACTTAAATGAGTAGCCATCTCGAATTAAACGAGATCCAGATACAATGTTCATGCTCAAACTTGGCACTAAATAACAATTATTAAGGTTCAAAACTAATCCCGTAGGTAAATGTAGAGGCAGCGTGCCGACGGCGATCACATCGACTCTGGAACCATTCCCGACGCGCATCGTCACCTCGTCCTTCGCCAGTCTCCGTTTATTCCGCAGCTCCTGCTGTGAGTTACAAATATGAGCAACGACACCGGTATCAAATACCCAGGAGTTACTACGAGTACTGGTAAGGTACACATCAATTACATGTATATCAAATATACCTTTGGTGTTGCCGGCCTTCTTATCCGCTAAGTATTTGGGGCAGTTCCGCTTCCAGTGACCCTTCCCCTTGCAATAAAAGCACTCAGTCTCAGGCTTGGGTCCATTCTTTGACTTCTTCCCGGCAACTGGCTTACCGGGCGCGGCAACCTCCTTGCCGTCCTTCTTGAAGTTCTTCTTACCCTTGCCCTTCTTGAACTTAGTGGTCTTATTGACCATCAACACTTGATGTTCTTTCTTGATTTCAACCTCTGCTGACTTCAGCATAGAAAATACTTCAGGAATGGTCTTTACCATCCCCTGCATATTGTAGTTCATCACAAAGCTCCTGTAGCTTGGTGGGAGCGACTGGAGGATTCTGTCAATGACCGCCTCATCTGGGAGGTTAATATTTAGCTGGGTCATACGGTTGTGTAACCCAGACATCTTCAGGATGTGTTCACTGACAGAACTGTTTTCCTCCATCTTACAACTGTAGAACTTGTCGGAGACATCATATCTCTCGACCCGGGCGTGAGCTTGGAAAACTAGTTTCAGCTCTTCGAACATCTCATATGCTCCGTGATGCTCAAAACGCTTTTGGAGCCCCGGTTCTAAGCTGTAAAGCATGCCGCACTGAACGAGGGAGTAATCATCAGCACGAGACTGCCAAGCATTCATAATGTCTTGGTTCTCTGGGACGGGAGCGTCACCTAGCGGTCCTTCTAGGACATATTGTTTCCTGGCAGCTATGAGGATGATCCTCAGGTTCCGGACCCAGTCCGTATAGTTGCTGCCATCATCTTTCAGCTTGGTTTTCTCTAGGAACGCGTTGAAGTTCATGTTGACATGAGCGTTGGCCATTTGATCTACAAGACATATTTGCAAAGGTTTTAGACTAAGTTCATGATAATTAAGTTCTAATCAAATTATGAACTCCCACTTAGATTAGACATCCCTCTAGTCATCTAAGTGTTACACGATCCGAGTCGACTAGCCCGTGTCCGATCATCACGTGAGACGGACTAGTCATCATCGGTGAACATTCTCATGTTGATCGTATCTTTCATACGACTCGTGTTCGACCTTTCGGTCTCCGTGTTCCGAGGCCATGTCTGCACATGCTAGGCTCGTCAAGTTAACCCTAAGTGTTTTCGCTGTGTAAAACTGTCTTACACCCGTTGTATGTGAACGTAAGAATCCATCACACCCGATCATCACGTGGTGCTTAGAAGCGACGAACTGTAGCAACGGTGCACAGTTAGGGGAGAACACTTCTTGAAATTTTGTAAGGGATCACCTTATTTACTACCGTCGTCCTAAGTAAACAAGATGCATAAACATAATAAACATCACATGCAATTATATAGTTGTGACATGATATGGCCAATATCATATAGCTCCATTGATCTCCATCTTCGGGGCTCCATGATCATCTTGTCACCGGCTTGACACCATGATCTCCATCATCATGATCTCCATCATCGTGTCTTCATGAAGTTGTCACGCCAACGACTACTTCTACTTCTATGACTAACGCGTTTAGCAATGAAGTAAAGTAAGTTACATGGCGTTCTTCAATGACACGCAGGTCATACAAAAATAAAGACAACTCCTATGGCTCCTGCCGGTTGTCATACTCATCGACATGCAAGTCGTGAATCCTATTACAAAGAACATGATCTCATACATCACAATTCATCATTCATCACAACTTCTGGCCATATCACATCACTTGATCAATCGCTGCAAAAACAAGTTAGACGTCCTCTAATTGTTGTTGCATCTTTTACGTGGCTGCAATTGGGTTCTAGCAAGAACGTTTTCTTACCTACGAATAACCACAACGTGATTTTGTCAACTTCTATTTACCCTTCATAAGGGCCCTTTTCATCGAATCCGCTCCAACTAAAGTGGGAGAGACAGACACCCGCCAGCCACCTTATGCAACTAGTGCATGTTAGTCGGTGGAACCGGTCTCACGTAAGCGTACGTGTAAGGTTGGTCCGGGCCGCTTCATCCCACAATACCGCCGAAGCAAGAAAAGACTAGTAGAGGCAAGTAAGATGACAAGATCCACGCCCACAACAAAATTGTGTTCTACTCGTGCAAAGAGAACTACGCATAGACCTAGCTCATGATGCCACTGTTGGGGAACGTTGCAGAAAATTAAAATTTTTCCTACGGTTTCACCAAGATCCATCTATGAGTTCATCTAAGCAACGAGTCAAGGGAGAGAGTTTGCATCTACATACCACTTGTAGATCACGAGCGGTAGCTTGCCAAGGAGATGGTGATGATGGAGTCGTACTCGAACGTGATTCGGATCACCGATGTCCTAGTGCTGAACGGACAGCACCTCCGCGTTCAACACACGTACGGGACGGGAGACGTCTCCTCCGTCTTGATCCAGCAAGGAGGAAGGAGAGGTTGAGGAAGGCAGCTCCAACGGCAGCACGACGGCGTGGTGCAGTTGACGCGGCAGTATTCCGACAGGGCTTCGCCAAGCACGTACGGAGGAGGAGATGTGTTGGGGAGGGGAGGGGCTGCGCCTTGAGTATTGGTGTGTTGCAGCCCTCCCCTCACCCCTTTATATATAGGGGAAAGGGCAAGGGGGGCTGGCCCTCTAGGGAAAACCCTAGGGGGGGGGGGGCGGCCAAGGGCTGGGGGGCTTGCCCCCCAAGCAAAGGGGGTGCGCCCCCTTTAGGGTTTCCCCCCCACCCTTAGGCGCATGGGCCCAAGGAGGGGGGCGCGCCAAGCCCACTAGGGGCTGGCTGCTATCCCCACGCAGCCCAAGTGGCCCCCCGGGAGGGGTGGCCCCTCCCGGTGGACCCCCGGAACCCTTCCGGTGGTCCCGGTACAATACCGGTATAACCCCGAAACTTTCCGGTGCCCGTTTAACAACTTCCCATATATAAAACTTTATCTCCGGACCATTCCGGAACTCCTCGTGACGTCCGGGATCTCATCCGGGACTCCGAACAACATTCGGTAGTCACATACTAGTCTTCCTAACAACCCTAGCGTCACCGAACCTTAAGTGTGTAGACCCTACGGGCTCGGGAGACATGCAGACATGACCGAGACCACTCTCGGGCAATAACCAACAGCGGGGTCTGGATACCCATGATGGCTCCCACACGCTCCTCGATGATTTCATCGGTTGAACCACGATGTCGAGGATTCGATCAAACCCTGTATACAATTCCCTTTGTCAATCGGTACGTTACTTGCTCGAGACTCGATCGTCGGTATCCCAATACCTTGTTCAGTCTCGTTACTGGCAAGTCACTTTACTCGTACCATAATGCATGATCCCGTGGCCAACACATTGGTCACCTTGAGCTCATTATGATGATGCATTACCGAGTGGGCCCAGAGATACCTCTCCGTCATACGGAGTGACAAATCCCAGTCTCGATCCGCATAAAACAATAGATACTTTCGGAGATACCTGTAGTGCACCTTTAGCAAACGAACTACACGATCTTTGTGCTATGCTTAGGATTGGGTCTTGTCCATCACATCATTCTTCTAATGATGTGATCCCGTCATCAACGACATCCAATGTCCATAGCCAAGAAACCATGACTATCTGTTGATCACAACGAGCTAGTCAACTAGAGGCTTACTAGGGACATATTGTGGTCTTTGTATTCACACGTGTATTACGATTTCCGGATAATACAGTTATAGCATGAATAAAAGACAATTATCATGAACATAGAAATATAATAATACTTTTATTATTGCCTCTAGGGCATATTTCCAACACTAAGTTGGGGACCAAGAAGGAATTCTCTAATTGTATGCACATACTGCCATACCGATCATTGCCTTTCTAGGAGATGATGTATTAATCATTGGTTGCTACAAGAACTCTACGACTTTTACCAGCTAAAATTTACCTCACCACTTGATTTAGTCATTACAGATCACTAATTCAGTTTGTTTGAGGGATCATTGCTAATTGTTTATTTTCTTATTATTATTGGCCAAATTATGAGTAAATGAAATGAAAATGATCCAATCCAACCGACCGGTTGAAGACTCGCCTTCTCACATGTGAAAAGGGCCTCATATCATCATATCATCTCTCTCCCTCTCTCTCTCTCTCTCCCTCTCTCTCTCCCCTCTCCCTTCCTCCCCCCATCTCCCTCTTCCAGCCGCACACACGACCGTGCTCAGCAACATCGCTTCATGCGGGTCTCCTTCCTCGAGGCCTCTTCGTCTAAGCACCCATGGTGAGCCGGGTACATTGCCTATGATCCCATGTCTGCAAGAGGCGTGGTTGCAACAACGTCACCGATAACAACGTGCTTGCATCAGTCGATGTTGGATGTTGGTGACCTCATCGAGAGAGAAACAGAAAGGTGAGGTAGAATGGATAAGGATGACTCCTCGGTGTCCATGTGGGGGAGATGTTTTAAGAGATGGGCGGTGGTTTTGTAGGGATCAGACGCAAGGGTGGAGCACAAATCAAGGCGCAATGAAACAGCTGCACAGACGATGAACGGAATCCTTCGATCAACCACCTGATGACGATAAGCGTTTTCGCTCTTTTTGGCTGGGAAAACCTGATAATCTCACTACCTAAGTTGGGGACCAAGAAGGAATTCTCTAATTGTATGCACATACTGCCATACCGATCATTGCCTTGCTAGGAGATGATGTATTAATCATTGGTTGCTACAAGAACTCTACGACTTTTACCAGCTAAAATTTACCTCACCACTTGATTTAGTCATTACAGATCACTAATTCAGTTTGTTTGAGGGATCATTTCTAATTGTTAATTTTTCTTATTATCATTGGCCAAATTATGAGTAAATGAAAGGAAAATGATCATCGGTTGAAGACCCGCCTTCTCACATGTGAAAAGGGCCTCATATCTGTTGGGGAACGTAGTAATTTCAGAAATTTTCCTACGCACACACAGGATCATGGTGATGCATAGCAACGAGAGGGGAGAGTGTGTCCACGTACCCTCGTAGACCGAAAGCGGAAGCGTTAGCACAACGCGGTTGATGTAGTCGTATGTCTTCATGATCCGACCAATCAAGTACCGAACGCACGACACCTCCGAGTTCAGCACACGTTCAGCTCGATGACATCCCTCGAACTCCGATCCAGCCGAGCTTTGAGGGAGAGTTCCGTCAGCACGACGGCATGGTGACGATGATGATGTTCTACCGATGCAGGGCTTCGCCTAAGCACCGCTACGATATTATCGAGGTGGATTATGGTGGAGGGGGGCACCGCACACGGCTAAGAGATCCAAGGGATCAATTGTTGTGTATATGGGGTGCCCCCTCCTCCGTATATAAAGGGGGGAGGAGGAGAGGGCCGGTCAAGGGGAGGAGGCGCGCCCAAGGGGGGCAATCCTACTCCAAGTAGGATTCCCCCCTCTTTCCTAGTCCAAGTAGGAGAGGGAAAGGAAGGGAAGGAGAAGGAGACAGAAGGAGAGGGAGGAAAAGGAGGAAAGGGGGGCCGCCCCCTAGTCCAATTCGGTTTGGGCTAGGGGGGCCGCGCGCCCTGCCTCCTCTCTTCCACCACTTGGCCCATGAGGCCCATTGCATCTTCCTCGTATTCCCGTAACTCCCCGGTACCCCCGAAAATACCCGAATCACTCGGAACCTTTATGATGTCCGAATATAGTCGTCCAATATATCAATTTTTACGTCTCGACCATTTCAAGACTCCTCGTCATGTCCCCGATCTCATCCGGGACTCCAACTACCTTCGGTACATCAAATCACATAAACTCATAATACAATCGTCATCGAACTTTAAGCATGCGGACCCTACGGGTTCGAGAACTATGTAGATATGACCGAGACACGTCTTCGATCAATAACCAATAGCAGAACCTGGATGCTCATATTGGCTTCCACATATTCTACGAAGATCTTTATCGGTCAAACCGCATAACAACATATGTTGTTTCCTTTGTCATCAGTATGTTACTTGCCCGAGATTCGATCGTCGGTATCTCAATACCTAGTTCAATCTCGTTACCGGCAAGTCTCTTTACTCGTTCCGTAATACATCATCCCTCAACTAACTCATTAGTTGCAATGCTTGCAAGGCTTAAGTGATGTGCTGTCACGCCCAAGATGCGACCCTATCCTAAAGGAACTCGAAGGTCCCACCAAGGATAGAAGCGCATCTTGAAGACACTTTTGCAAGGTGGATATCATTACATCAACATTACATAATGGATGGGGATACATACAAAAGGCATACAATGCCACACGGATACAACATCATCATACATAAGAGCACCATCCGACTACGGATGAAACACAAACGGAACTTCAAACGACATCCACCCTGCTAGCCCAGGCTGCCGACCTGGAACCTATTCCCTGATCGAAGAAGAAGTAGAAGAAGAACTCCAAAACAAACAAACATCGCTCTCGCGTCATGGTCATCTCAAAACCTGTACCTGCAACTGTTGTTGTAGTAATCTATGAGCCACGAGGACTCAGCAATCCCATTACCATGGGTATCAAGACTAGCAAAGCTTAATGGGTAAGGAAGGGGTAAAGTGGTGAGGTTGCAGCAGCGACTAAGCATATATGGTGGCTGACATACGCAAATAAGAGCGAGAAGAGAAGCAATGGAACGGTCGAGAAGCTAGAAGTGATCAAGAAGTGATCCTGAAACTACTTATGTCGAACATAACCCAAAATCCGTGTTCACTTCCCGGACTCCGCCGAAAAGAGACCATCACGGCTACACACACGGTTGATGCGTTTTAATTCGAATCTGGTGTCAAGTTATCTACAACCGGACATTAACAAATTCCCATCTGCCACATAACCGCGGGCACGGCTCTCGAAAGTTTATACCCTGCAGGGGTGTCCCAACTTAGCCCATCACAAGCTCTCATGGTCAACGAAGGATATTCCTTCTCCCAGGAAGACCCGATCAGTCTCGGAATCCCGGTTTACAAGACATTTCAACAATGGTAAAACAAGTCCGGCAAAGCCGCCCAATGCGCCGACAATCCCGATAGGAGCTGCACATATCTCGTTCTCAGGGCAACACCGGATGAGACTAGCTACGAGTAAAACTAGCCCTCAAGTTTCCCCGAGGTAGCCCCGCAGGCAGCTCGGTTCGGACCAGCACTTAGAGAAGCACTGGCCCCGGGGGGGGGGCTAAAATAAAGATGACCCTCGGGTTGGCGACCCAAGGGAAGGGTATAGGTGGTGGTGAGGCAAATGGTAAAATCAAGGTTGGGCTGATGTAGGAGTTTTATTCAAAGCAAACTGTCAAGGGGGTCCCATAAATCACCCAACCGCGTAAGGAACGCAAAATCCGGGAACATAACACCAGTATGACAGAAACTAGGGCGGCAAGAGTGGAACAAAACACCAGGCATATGGCCGAGTCTTCCACCCTTTACCAAGTATATAGATGCATTAATTAAATAAGAGATATTGTGATATCCCAACATCATCCTATCCACCATGGAGCAATCTTCAACTTCACCTGCAACTAACAACGCTATAAGAGGGCTGAGCAAAGCGGTAACATAGCCAAGCAACGGTTTGCTAGGAAGGGTGAAAAGGTTAGAGGTTGACATGGCAAATTGGGAGGCTTGAGCAACAAGAGATAGGTAGCGCGGCAAAGCGATAGAACGAAGCAACTAGCATAGCAATGATAGTAGTAAAATCCAAGGTGACGATCATCTTGCCTGAAATCCCACTAGGAAGAAGAGCGAGTCCATGAAGAAGATGAACGGGAGTAGTCAAATGAATCCTCACAACCGCAATATTACCGGAACTAAGAAGCAACACCGGAAAGAAACAACCAACATGGTAAATGCACAAACATAAACATGGCATGATGCACAAACAAGTATGATGCATGTCCGGTTTGGTAAGGCATGGCATGACAAAGTGCAACAAACAATACTACAAGTTAAGTGGAGCTCAATATGCAACGAGTTGCATATTGACAAAACACCACATTGACATATTTAGTTTAATCTCATTTAAGCTACCAAACAATATTAAATGTTGTTAAACATAGCAAAAGGTGAAGCATAATTAAGCTACCTATCTAGGCAAGTTTAAATGAGGCCGGAACAACAAACAACAATTCTGAAAAATCCCCATATGCATATTTTAGATTTGGTACTGTTCTGCCTAAAACCATATTTTATTGTTGTTAAGTAGGAAAATAAAGTGCAACAAGTTAATCTATGCATTTTTCCACCCCATTTACATATAAAATTTATTAAAATTGGAGCTACGGTTAATTAGTTATGAAATAAAGCATTTTAGCATGGCATTTGAGCAAATTTAAACAAACAACATGTTTAAACATATTTAACATGGATGAAAGTGGCAAATTATTAATCTACACAAAATTCTAAACATTTTACATATATGAAGTTTTTACCTATGATGCATAGTTTGTGAGATATTATATGCATGATGTGGAGGGTTTTTCTATAAAAATAGCAATCTCTGGATAAATAGGCAAATTCGCAGATCTAAAAAAAATGTACACAGGCCAAATCTGGCTGGCCCGAATGTGTACAGGAGAGGGCACTGGATCTGGGTGCTCACCAGGCCGCATGGGCCGGTTGGTGGAGGAGCTGGCAGGCCGCGGCTGGGCCTTGGAGCGCTGCGGCTGGAGAGGCCTAGGCAGCAGGGCGACGGGTCAACGACGCGGGCGAGCGGTTCTGGCGAGCTGCAGGTCGATGCAGAGGAAGCAGAGGTCGGTGATACGTCTCCAACGTATCTATAATTTTTGATTGCTCCATGCTACTTTATCTACTGTTTTAGGCAATATTGGGCTTTATTATCCACTTTTATATTATTTTTGGGACTAACCTATTAACCGGAGGCCCAACCCAGATTTGCTGCTTTATGCCTATTTCAGTGTTTCGAGGAAAAGGAATATCAAACGGAGTCAAAACGGAACGAAATCAACCGGAGAAGTTAATTTTGGAAGGAAACCAACCTGATGGGCTTGGAGTGCACGCCAGGGGAGTCCCAGGCTGCCCACGAGGGTGGAGGGCGCGCCCTCCCCCCTGGGCGTGCCCCCTACCTCGTGAGCAGCCCGGAGGTCCACCGACGTACCCCCTGCACCCATATATACCTATGTACCCTAAAACTTCCAGAACAGAAGATAGATCGGGAGTTCCGCTGCCGCAAGCCTCTGTAGCCACCAAAAACCAATCGGGACCCTGTCCCGGCACCCTGCCGGAGGGGGATCCCATCACCGGTGGCCATCTTCATCATCCCGGCGCTATCCATGACGAGGAGGGAGTAGTTCACCCTCGGGGCTGAGGGTATGTACCAGTAGCTATGTGTTTGATCTCTCTCTCTCTCTCTCTCTCTCGTGTTCTCTCTCGTGTTCCTCTATGGCACGATCTTGATGTATCCCGAGCTTTGCTATTGTAGTTGGATCTTATGATGTTTCTCCCCCTCTACTCTCTTGTGATGAATTGAGTTTCCCCTTTGAAGTTATCTTATTGGATTGAGTCTTTTATGAACACTTGATGTATGTCTTGCGTAGGATAACCGTGGTGACAATGGGTTATTCTACTGATCCACTTGATGTATGTTTTGGTGATCAACTTGCGGGTTTCGTGACACTTGGGAACCTATGCATAGGGGTTGGCACACGTTCTTGACTCTCCGGTAGAAACTTTGGGGCACTCTTTGAAGTACTTTTATGTTGGTTGGATGAATCTGAGATTGTGTGATGCATATCGTATAATCATGCCCACGGATACTTGAGGTGACAATGGAGTATCTAGGTGACATTAGGGTTTTGGTTGATTTGTATCTTAAGGTGTTATTCTAGTACGAACTCTTTTATAGATCGATCCGAAAGAATAGCTTTGTGGTGGTTTCGTACCCGACCATAATCTCTATGTTTGTTCTCCGCTATTAGTGGCTTTAGAGTGACTCTTTGTTGCATGTTGAGGGCTTGTCATATGTTCTATCTATGTTATTATTGTTGAGAGAACTTACACTAGTGAAAGTATGAACCCTAGGCCTTGTTTCCTATCATTGCAATACCGTTTACGCTCACTTTTATCATTAGTTACCTTACTGTTTTTATTATTTCAGATTACAAAAACCTTTATCTACTATCTATTTTGCACTTGTATCACCATCTCTTAGCCGAACTAGTGCACCTATACAATTTACCATTGTATTGGGTGTGTTGGGGACACAAGATACTCTTTGTTATTTGGTTGCAGGGTTGCTTGAGAGAGACCATCTTCATCCTACGCCTCCTACGGATTGATAAACCTTAGGTCATCCACTTGAGGTAAATTTGCTACTGTCCTACAAACCTGTGCACTTGCAGGCCCAACAACGTCTACAAGAAGAAGGTTGTGTAGTAGACATCAAGCTCTTTTCTGGCACCGTTGCCGGGGAGGCTAGGTAAAGGGTACTCACACTCCGTCACTAAGCTCTTTTCTGGCGTCGTTGCCGGGGAGGCTAGGTAAGTGAAGGTATATCTTTAGATCTTGCAATTGAATCTTTTTGTTTCTTGTTTTAGCACTAGTCTAGTTTATAAAAGAAAACTACAAAAAAAATGGAGTTGAGTTTGTCTCATACGCTTCACCTTTTTAATATCTTTCGTGAGTATGATGGAAAGGATAATTGTGCTCAAGTGCTAGAAGAAGAAATCTATAGAATGTTTGGAACTAAATATGTGAATGATGAGCATGATTGCAATGTTGTTAGTATGAATTCCTTGAATATCCATGATGCTAATGATATGCAAAGCCACAAGCTTGGGGAAGCTATGTTTGATGAAGATGATATTTTTTGTCCCCCAAGCTTTGATGAGCAAATTTACTATGATGAAAGCATGCCTCCTATCTATGATGATTATTGTGATGATACGTATGCTATAAAGAAAAAGTTTGCTTATGTGGAGAGTAGAAAATTTGCTATGCTTGTAGATCATGAAAAGAATGCTTTAGGTGCTGGTTATATTGTTGAATTCATTCATGATGCTACTGAAAATTATTATGAGGGAGGAACATATGCTTGTAGGAATTGCAATAATGTCAAGTTTCTTCTCTATATGCTTAAATTCTTGAAGCTATGCTTGTTGTGCCATCCTATGCTAGTTGATTATTGTTCCCATAAGTTGTTTGCTCACAAAATCCCTATGCATAAGAAGTGGGTTAGGCTTAAACGTGCTAGTCATATGCTTCATGATGCTCCCGTTATGTTTCAATTCTTATCTTTTATGTGAGCATCATTGTCATCATCATGCCTAGCTAAAAGGCATTAAAGAAAAGCGCTTATTGGGAGACAAGCCAATATTTATCCTTACTGTTTTTGTGTGTCCACATTATTATGCTACTGTAGTAATCATGTTTTATAGCTTTTGTTTCAATAAAGTGCCAAGTAGAACCTTTGGGAAGACTTGGGTGAAGTTTATGTGATCTTGCTGTGAAAAACAGAAACTTTAGTGCTCACGAGATTAGCTGCCATTTTTTAATGGAGAGCTATTTTAGGTTGATTCTTTTTGCAGATGATTAATAGACAAATTTCTCAGGTCCAGAAATTTATTTCATAATTTTTGGGGTTCCAGAAGTATACGTTTTATACGTATTACTACAGACTGTTCTGTTTTTGACAGATTCTGTTTTCTATGTGTTGTTTGCTTATTTTGATGCATCTATGGCTAGTATTAAGTGGTATGAACCATATAGAAGTTAGAATACAGTAGATATTACACCAATATGAATTTAGAATGAGTTCATTGCAGTACCTAAGTGGTGATTTTATTTTCTTATACTAACTGAGCTTACGAGTTTTGTTTTGAGTTTTGTGTGGTTGAAGTTTTCAAGTTTTGGGTAAAGAATTCAATGGAATATGGAATAAGGAGTGGAAAGAGCCTAATCTTGGGGATTCCCAAGGCACCCCAAGGTAATATTCAAGGACAACCAAGAGCCTAAGCTTGGGGATGCCCCGGAAGGCATCCCCTCTTTCGTCTTCGTTCATCGGTAACTTTACTTGGAGCTATATTTTTATTCACCACATGATATGTGTTTTGCTTGGAGCGTCATTTTATTTTGTTAGTTTTTTCTTTATGTTAGTTAGAATAATGTTTTGCATCTTTAGTTTCAATAAAAAGTCAAGGATAGGCTTTGCCATGCTTATTTTGCTAGTTTGCATGTTGCTGTTTGAAAACAGAAAGTTTACCGCTGTTGCAAAAATTCCCTAGAAAAGTCAGAGCATGGTATAACGTTGAATCTTTTTGCATATTGAGGTCTGATAAATTTATTACAGTGGGAATTTTAGTTCATAATTTTTGGAGTCAGGGAAGTATTGATACTCTTGCATTCTTTACAGACTGTACTGTTTTGGCAGATTGCTGTTATGGTTGCATTGTTTGCATATGTTTGCTTGTTTAGTGATTCTATTTGAGGATAGGAGTGTTAAATATACAGAGGCATTTAGTATTAAATGTTGAATAATAATTTTAGTGATTTGTTACAGTAGAAAATGATAAGGTTTTGCATTGGTTTATACTAACCTATCTCACGAGTTCTTGTTGAGTTTGTTGTGAATGAAGCTTTTGATAAAAAGAGAAACCATGATATGAGATGAATTAAGGAGACACAAAAATTCAATCTTGGGGATGCCCAAGGCACCCCAAGATAATATTTCAAGAAGTCTCAAGCATCTAAGCTTGGGGATGCCCCGGTAGGCATCCCACCTTTCTTCTTCAACAACTATCGGTTAGTATCGGTTGAGCCTAAGTTTTTGCTTCTTCACATGAGTTGTGCTATCCTTGCAATGTTTTCTTTAGCTTTGCTTGCTGTTTGAATAAAGTATCAAGATCTGAAATTCTTTAATGATAGAGAGCCTTACATGAATTGGAATTTGTTAGAATACTCTTTGTGCTTCACTTATATCTTTTGAGCTTGATAGTTTTTGCTCTAATGCTTCACTTATATCTTTCAGAGCATGGTGGTAGTTTTATTTTGAAGAAATAGATGAACTCTCATGCTTCACTTATATTATTTTGAGAGTCACTAATAGCATGGTAATTTGCTTAATGTTAATATACTTGGTGTTCAAGATATGTGAAACTTTCTTTTGAGTGCGTTGAATACTAAGATAAGTTTGATGCTTGATAATTGTTTTGAGATATGGAGGTGATAATATCAAAGTCGTGCTAGTTGAGTAATTGTGAATTTGAGAAATGCT
Source organism: Triticum aestivum (assembly GCF_018294505.1). NCBI lineage: Eukaryota > Viridiplantae > Streptophyta > Magnoliopsida > Poales > Poaceae > Triticum > Triticum aestivum. The sequence continues at coordinate 162,874,109 of NC_057798.1, read as the reverse complement.
TGTGTTGAAGTTTGCAAGTCCCGTAGCATGCACGTATGGTTAAAGTTGTGTAACAAATTTGAAACATGAAGTGTACTTGGCTTGTGCATCCTTATGAGTGGCGGTCGGGGATGAGCGATGGTATTTTCCTACCAATCTATCCCCCTAGGAGCATGCGCGTAGTACTTGGTTTTTGATGACTTCTAAATTTTTCCAATAAGTATATGAGTTATTTTGACTAATGTTGAGTCCATGGATTATACGCACTCTCACCTTTCCGCCTTTGCTAGCCTCTTCGGTACCATGCATTGCCCTTTCTCACCTTGAGAGTTGGTGCAAACTTCGCCGGTGCATCCAAACCCCGTGATACGATATGCTCTATCACACATAAACCTCCTTATATATTCCTCAAAACAGCCATCATACCTACCTATCATGGCATTTCCATAGCCATTCCGAGATATATTGCCATGCAACTTCCATCATCATTATTATGACATACATTACTTTTGTCATATTGCCATTGCATGATCATCTAGTTGACATCGTATTTGTGGCAAAGCCACCATGCATTATTTTTCATACATGTCACTCTTGATTCATTGCACCATCCCGGTACACCGCTGGAGGCATTCATATAGAGTCATATCTTGTTCTAAGTTTCAAGTTGTAATCCTTATGTTGTAATCAATAGAAGTGTGATGATCATCATTATTAGAGCATTGCCCAAAAAAGGCCAAAAAAAAGAAAGGCCCCAAAAAAAGAAAAGGGCAATGCTACTATCTCTTTTTCCACACTTGTGCTTCAAAGTAGCACCTTGTTCCTCATGTAGTGAGTCTCATATATTGTGCTTCAAAGTAGCACCTTGTTCTTCATGTAGTGAGTCTCATAAGTTGTCTTTTTATACTAGTGGGAATTTTTCATTATAGAACTTGGCTTGTATATTCCTACGATGGGCTTCCTCAAATGCCCTAGGTCTTCGTGAGCAAGCAAGTTGGATGCACACCCACTAGTTTTCTTTTGTTGAGCATTCATAGCTCTAGTGCATCCGTTGCATGGCAATCCCTACTCCTCATGTTGACATCAATTGATGGGCATCTCCATAGCCCGTTGATTAGCCTCGTCAACGTGAGACTTTCTCCTTTTTTGTCTTCTCCACGCAATCCCCATCATCATATTCTATTCCACCCATAATGTTATATCCATGGCTCATGCTCATGTATTGCGTGAAGGTTGAAAAAGTTTGAGATTATTTAAGTATGAAACAATTGTTTGGCTTGTCATCGGGGGTATAGAAGTTGGGAACATCCTTATGTGACGAAAATGAAGCATATCCTAACTATATGATTTTGTAGGGATGAACTTTCTTTGGCCATGTTGTTTTGAGAAGACATGATTGCTTTGATTAGTATGCTTGAAGTATTATTATTTTTGTGTCAATATGAACTTTTGTCTTGAATCTTTCGGATCTGAATATTCATATCACAATTAAGAAGATTTACATTGAAATTATGCCAAAGTATCACTCTGCATCAAAAATTCTTTTTTATCATTTACCTACTCGAGGACGAGCAGGAATTAAGCTTGGGGATGCTTGATACATCTCCAACGTATCTATAATTTTTGATTGCTCCATGCTACTTTATCTACTGTTGTAGGCAATATTGGGCTTTATTATCCACTTTTATATTATTTTTGGGACTAACCTATTAACCGGAGGCCCAACCCAGATTTGCTGTTTTATGCCTATTTCAGTGTTTCGAGGAAAAGGAATATCAGACGGAGTCAAAACGGAACGAAATCAACTGCAGAAGTTAATTTTGGAAGGAAACCAACCTGATGGGCTTGGAGTGCACGCCAGGGGAGTCCCGGGCTGCCCACGAGGGTGGAGGGCGCGCCCTCCCCCCTGGGCACGCCCCCCTACCTCGTGAGCAGCCCGGAGGTCCACCTACGTACCCCCTGCACCCATATATACCTACGTACCCTAAAACTTCTAGAACAGAAGATAGATCAGGAGTTCCGCCACTGCAAGCCTCTGTAGCCACCAAAAACCAATCGGGACCCTATTCCGGCACCCTGTCGGAGGGGGGTCCCATCACCGGTGGCCATCTTCATCATCCCGGTGCTATCCATGACGAGGAGGGAGTAGTTTACCCTCGGGGCCGAGGGTATGTACTAGTAGCTATGTGTTTGATCTCTCTCTCTCTCTCGTGTTCTCTCTCGTGTTCCTCTATGGTACGATCTTGATGTATCCCGAGCTTTGCTATTGTAGTTGGATCTTATGATGTTTCTCCCCCTCTACTCTCTTGTGATGAATTAAGTTTCCCCTTTGAAGTTATCTTATTGGATTGAGTCTTTTATGAACACTTGATGTATGTCTTGCGTGGGACAACCGTGGTGACAATGGGTTATTCTATTGATCCACTTGATGTATGTTTTGGTGATCAACTTGCGGGTTTCGTGACACTTGGGAACCTATGAATAGGGGTTGGCACGCGTTCTTGACTCTCCGGTAGAAACTTTGGGGCAGTCTTTGAAGTACCTTTATGTTGGTTGGATGAATCTGAGATTGTGTGATGCATATCGTATAATCATGCCCACGGATACTTGAGGTGACAATGGAGTATCTAGGTGACATTAGGGTTTTGGTTGATTTGTATCTTAAGGTGTTATTCTAGTACGAACTCTTTTATATATCGATCCGAAAGAATAGCTTTGTGGTGGTTTCGTACCCGACCATAATCTCTACGTTTGTTCTCCGCTATTAGTGGCTTTAGAGTGACTCTTTGTTGCATGTTGAGGGCTTGTCATATGTTCTATCTATGTTATTATTGTTGAGAGAACTTACACTAGTGAAAGTATGAACCCTAGGCCTTGTTTCCTATCATTGCAATACCATTTACGCTCACTTTTATCATTAGTTACCTTGCTGTTTTTATTATTTCAGATTACAAAAACCTTTATCTACTATCTATTTTGCACTTGTATCACCATCTCTTCGCCGAACTAGTGCACCTATACAATTTGCCATTGTATTGGGTGTGTTGGGGACACAAGAGACTCTTTGTTATTTGGTTGCAGGGTTGCTTGAGAGAGACCATCTTCATCCTACGCCTCCTACGGATTGATAAACCTTAGGTCATCCACTTGAGGGAAATTTGCTAGTGTCCTACAAACCTGTGCACTTGCAGGCCCAACAACGTCTACAAGAAGAAGGTTGTGTAGTAGACATCAGTCGGCAACAGGCAAGGTGGAGGAACTCCAGTGAGGCAGAGGCGGCGAAGACGGCGTGGAGGTGAACTGGGGCCAGACATGACGGCGAGATCCGGCGAGCATGCGGATTTGATGAGGCAGCGACAGAACTTGGCGCGCGGGCGACGCTGGAAGAAGAGGAGCAACGCGACAACAAGGGCGGCGCTGAAGGGTCCTGGCGGCCGGACCCGGCAACGCGACGACGAGGGGCTCGTGCTCCTGGACGAGAGGACGCTCGGGCCTCGGGAGCAGAGGTGGAGCGGTGCCGGGGCTTGGCGAGCTCGGCGTCGAGGAAGGAGCTCCGGCGAGTTGACAAGCGGGAGGAGGCGAGAGACGACGGCTGGGTAAAACGGTGACGAGGCGTCGCAGGGGAGGACCACATGCGGTGATGACGGCGAGTGGACGAGGCGCTGCTGCGCTGGTGCGGTCGACGGGGCGCAGAGGAGGTCGCTGGCGGCGGGGCTCCTCCTGTTGACGAACCAAGACAGAGGGAGCGATGTGAGAGCGAGAGAGAGAGAGAGAGAGAGAAAACGGGGAAGGAGGAAGAGAAGGGCGATGGAGCTCCGGCCTGGTCGCAGCGGTGGTCGACGAGCGTGCGGTAGCGGTGGATCGGGCCGGTGCTTGGGGGGACAGGGTCTCAGGTGCTCGCGATTGCAGGGCCGAAGGACGACGGGGTTGAGGCGACCAAGAGGAGGCACGGGGACAGAGAGGTTGCGACGGCGCCTGATGGAGATGTGGCTAGATTGGAGTTCGAGGGAGGCTTTGGAGGAGCTCGCTGGTTGGGTGGATCGAGGGGAGGAGGCTGGCTGCGAGGGGATTTGGGCAGGTGCAGGCTGCAGCGATCTGGTTCAGTGGAGATGGATCGGAATGGATCCCGAGGAATATGGGGGCTGGTCGGGGAAGGATCCCGAGGGAGTGGGTGGCGGCGCAAGGAGGGGAATGGATGGGACAAGCCCCTAGGATCTAGGGTTAGGCGTCTATTTATATAGTAAGGGGATTAGGGCAGGCTTAATCCGGTCCGTCCGATCGAAATCGGGTGGTCGAGAATAAATAGGTTAGGTAGCCCAAATAAGAAAGCGGGGATGTTTTATAGATGTTAGGGGATGATCCGGACCCATCGGTCACAACTCCCCGGGTCGGGTTCGGGACAACTTTCGGGTGCGCGTGAGGGGTTTGTGCATTGTGCAGAGAGGTTAGGTGGTTTGACAAGAGGGAAACGCAAACACGGTTGGACTCGGAACGGTCAACGAAAGCAAGGGGTGACGCGGCAACTACGAGCGGATATGGGTTTTATGAAAACATATGGGTGCGGTGCACATGATGCTATGAGATGAGATGCATGACATGAACAAAATGCAAAACAAAATACAAAAATCCAACCACGAAGGAAATATCATATCGCATCTCCAGAAAAGGCAAGAGTTGGAGTTACGAATATGGAAAGTTACATCTGGGGCGTTACATGTGCATTACCTAGAGGGCCCAGAGATACCTCTCCGTCAATCGGAGTGACAAATCCTAATCTCAAAATACGCCAACTCAACATGTACCTTCGGAGACACCTGTAGAGCTCCTTTATAATCACCTAGCTACGTTGTGATGTTTGATAGCACACAAAGTGTTCCTCCGGTAAACGGGAGTTGCATAATCTCATAGTCATAGGAACATGTATAAGTCACGAAGAAAGCAATAGCAACATAATAAACGGTCAAGTGCTAAGCTAACGGAATGGGTCATGTCAATCACATCATTCTCTAATGATGTGATCACGTTAATCAAATGACAACTTATGTCTATGGCTAGGAAACTTAACCATCTTTGATTCAACGAGCTAGTCAAGTAGAGGCATACTAGTGACATTATGTTTGTCTATGTATTCACACATGTACTAAGTTTCCGGTTAATACAATTCTAGCATGAATAATAAACATTTAACATGAAATAAGGAAATAAATAATAACTTTATTATTGCCTCTAGGGCATATTTCCTTCAGTCTCCCACTTGCACTAGAGTCAATAATCTAGTTCACATCACCATGTGATTTAACACCAATATTCACATCTATATGTGATTAATACCCATAGTCCACATCTTCATGTGATCAACACCCAAAGGGTTTACTAGAGTCAATAATCTTGTTCACATCGCTATGTGATTAACACCCAAAGAGTACTAAGGTATGATCATGTTTTGCTCGTGAGAGAAATTTAGTCAACGAGTCTGTCACATTCAGAGCCGTGTGTATTTTGCAAATATTCTATGTCTACAATGCTCTGCACAGAGCTACTCTAGATAATTGCTCCCACTTTCAATATGTATCTAGATTGAGACTTAGAGTCATCTGGATCGGTGTAAAAGTTTGCACCGATGTAACTCTTTACGACGGGCTCTTTTATCACCTCCATAATCGAGAAATATTTCCTTAGTCCTTACTAAGGATATTCTTGACCGCTGACCAGTGATCTACTCTTAGATCAAAATTGTACTCCCTTGCCAATACACAGAACAAAGTATACAGTAGGTTTGGTACACAACATAGCATACTTTATAGAACCTATGACTGAGCCATAGGGAATGAATTTTCATTCTCTTTCTATTTTCTGCCATGGTCGGGTTTTGAGTCTTACTCAACTTCACACCTTGCAACACAGGCAAGAACTCCTTCTTTGACTGTTCCATTTTGAACTACTTCAAAACTTTATCAAGGTATGTACTCATTGAAAAATCTTATCAAGCGTCTTGATCTATCTCTATAGATCTTGATGCTCAATGTGTAAGCAGCTTCACCGAGGTCTTTCATTAAAAACTCTTATTCAAGTATCCTTTTATGCTATCCAGAAATTCTATATCATTTCCAATCAACAATATGTCATCTACATATAGTATTAAAAATGCTACAGAGCTCTCACTCACTTTCTTGTAAATACAGGCTTCTCCAAAAGTCTGTATAAAAAGATATGCTTTGATCAACTCATCAAAGCGTATATTCCAACTCCGAGATGCTTGCACCAGTCCATAGATGGATCGTTGGAGTTTGCACATTTTGTTAGCACCTTTAGGAAAAACCTTCTGGTTGCATCATATACAACTATTCTTCCAGAAATCCATTTAGGAATGCAGTTTTGACATCCATTTGCCAAATTTCATAATCATAAAATGCGGCAATTGCTAACATGATTTGGACAGACTTAAGCATCGCTACGGGTGAGAATGTCTCATCGTAGTCAACCCCTTGAACTTGTCAACAACTTTTCGCAACAAGTCGAGCTTTGTATATAGTAACACTACTATCAGTGTCCGTCTTCCTCTTGAAGATCCATTTATTCTCTATGGCTTGCCGATCATCGGGCAAGTCCGCCAAAGTCCATACTTTGTTCTCATACATGGATCCTATCTCAGATTTCATGGCCTCAAGCCATTTTGCGGAATCTGGGCTCATAATCGCTTCCTCACAGTTCGTAGGTCCGCCATGATCAAGTAACATGACTTCCAGAATAGGATTACCGTACCACTCTGGTGCGGATCTTACTCTGGTTGACCTACGAGGTTCGGTAGTAACTTGATCTGAAGTTTCATGATCAATATCATTAGCTTCCTCACTAGTTGGTGTAGTTATCACAGGAACCGGTTTCTGTGATGAACTACTTTCCAATAAGGTAGCAGGTACAATTACCTCATCAAGTTCTACTTTCCTCTCACTCACTTCTTTCGAGAGAAACTCCTTCTCTAGAAAGGATCCATTCTTAGCAACGAATGTTTTGCCTTCAGATGTGTGATAGAAGGTGTACCCAATAGTTTCCTTTGGGTATTCTATGAAGACGCACTTCTCCGATTTGGGCTCGACCTTATCAGGTTGAAACTTTTTCACATAAGCATCGCAACTCCAAATTTTAAGAAACGACGGCTTAGGTTTATTGCTAAACCATAGTTCATATGGTGTCGTCTCAACGGATTTAGATGGTGCCCTATTTTAACATGAATGCAACTATCTCTAATGCATAACCCCAAAACTATATTGGTAAATCGGTAAGAAACATCATTGATTCCACCATATCAAATAAAGTGCGGTTATGATGTTTGGACACACCGTTATGCTGTGGTGTTCCAGGTGGCATGAGTTTGTGAAACTATTCCACATTATTCTAACTGAAGGCCAAACTCGTAAATCAAATATTCATCTCCACGATCATATTGTAGAAACTTTATTTTCTTATTACGATGATTTTCCACTTCACTCTGAAATTCTTTGAACCTTCAAATTGTTTCAGACTTATGTTTCATCAAGTAGATATAACCATATCTGCTCAAATCATCTGTGAAGGTCAGAAAATAACGATACCCGCCACGAGCCTTAATACTCATTGGTCTGCATACATCAGTATGTATTATTTCCAACAAGTCAGTAGCTCGTTCCATTGTTCCGGAGAACGGAGTTTTAGTCATCTTGCCCAAAAGGCACGGTTCGTAAGCATCAAATGATTCGTAACCAAGTGATTCCGAAAATCCATCTTTATGGAGTTTCTTCATGCGCTTTACACCGATATGACCCAAACGGCAGTGCCACAAATAAGTTGCACTATCATTATTAACTTTGCATCTTTTGGCATCAATATTAAGAAAATGTGTATCACTACGATCGAGATCCAACAAACTATTTTCATTGGGTGTATGACCATTGAAGGTTTTATTCATGTAAACAGAACAACAATTATTTTTTGACTTTAAATAAATAACCGTATTGCAATAAACATGATCAAATCATATTCATGCTCAACGCAAAACGCCAAATAATATTTATTTAGGTTTAACACTAATCCCGAAAGTATAGGGAGTGTGCGATGATGATCATATCAATCTTGGAACCACTTCCAACACACATCATCACTTCACCCTCAACTAGTCTTGTTTATTCTGTAACTCCTGTTTCGAGTTACTAATCTTAGCAATTGAACAAGTATAAAATACTCAGGGGCTAATATAAATACTAGTAAGGCACACATCAATAACTTGTATTTCAAATATACCCGTGTTTACTTTGCCATCCTTCTTATCCACCAAATATTCAGGGCATTTCCGCTTCCAGTGACCATTTCCTTTGCAGTGTAAGCACTCAGTTTCAGGCTTTGGTCCAGCTTTGGGCTTCTTCGCGGGAGTGACAACTTGCTTGTCATTCTATTTGAGGTTCCCTTTCTTTCCCTTTGCCCTTTTCTTGAAACTAGTGGTCTTGTCAATCATCAACACTTGATGCTCTTATCTTGATTTCTACCTTCGTCGATTTCAACATGACGAAGAGCTCGAGAATCGTTTTCGTCATCCCTTTGCATACTATAGTTCATCACGAAGTTCTAGTAACTTGGTGATGGTGACTAGAGAACTCTATCAATCACTATCTTATCTGGAAGATTAACTCCCACTTGATTCAAGCGATTACCTAGACAATCTGAGCACATGCTCACTAGTTGAGCAATTCTCCTCCATCTTTTAGCTATAGAACTTGTTGGAGACTTCATATCTCTCAACTCGGGTATTTGCTTGTAATATTAACTTCAACTCCTGGAACATCTCATATGGTCCATGACGTTCAAAACGTCTTTGAAGTCCCGATTCTAAGCCGTTAAGCATGATGCACTAAACTATCAAGTAGTCATCATATTGAGCTAGCCAAACGTTCATAACGCCTACATCTGCTCCTGCAATAGGTCTGTCACCTAGCGGTGCATCAAGGAGATAATTCTTCTGTGCAGCAATGAGGATAAACCTCAGATCACGGACCCAGTCCACATCATTGCTATTATCATCTTTCAACATAGTTTTTCTCTAGGAACATATCAAAATAAACATAGGGAAGCAACAACGCGAGCTATTGATCTACAACATAATTTGCAAAATACTACCAGGACTAAGTTCATGATAAATTAAAGTTCAATTAATCATATTACTTAAGAACTCCCACTTAGATAGACATCTCTCTAGTCATCTAAGTGATCACGTGATCCAAATCAACTAAACCATGTCCGATCATCACGTGAGATGGAGAAGTTTTCAATGGTGAACATCACTATGTTGATCATATCTACTATATGATTAACGCTCGACCTTTCGGTCTCCAGTGTTCCGAGGCCATATTTGTATATGCTAGGCTCGTCAAGTTTAACCTGAGTATTCCATGTGTGCAACTGTTTTGCACCCGTTGTATTTGAACGTAGAGCCTATCACACCCGATCATCACGTGATGTCTCAACACGAAGAACTTTCGCAATGGTGCATACTCAGGGAGAACACTTATACCTTGAAATTTAGTGAGAGATCATCTTATAAAGCTACCGTCGAACTAAGCAAAATAAGATGTATAAAAGATAAACATCATATGCAATCAAAATATGTGACATGATATGGCCATGATCATCTTGTGCCTTTGATCTCCATCTCCAAAGTACTGTCATGATCTCTATCATCACCGGCACGACACCATGATCTCCATCATCTTGATCTATATCGCATAGCGATAAAGTAAAGCAATTATTTGGCGCTTGCATCTTATGCAATAAAGAGACAACCATAAGGCTTCTGCCAGTTGCCGATAACTTCAACAAAACATGATCATCTCATACAACAACTTATATCTCACGTCTTGACCATATCACATCACAGCATGCCCAGCAAAAACAAGTTAGACGTCCTCTACTTTGTTGTTGCAAGTTTTACGTGGCTGCTACGGGCTGAGCAAGAACCGTTCTTACCTATGCATCAAAACCACAACGATAGTTCGTCAACTTGGTGATGTTTTAACCTTCTCAAGGACCGGGCGTAGCCACACTCGGTTAAACTAAAGTTGGAGAAACTAACACCCGCTAGCCACCTGTGTGCAAAGCACGTCGGTAGAACCAGTCTCGCGTAAGCGTACGCGTAATGTCGGTCTGGGCCGCTTCATCCAACAATACCACCGAACCAAAGTATGACATGCTGGTAAGTAGTATGACTTGTATCGCCCACAACTCACTTGTCTTCTACTCGTGCATATAACATCTACGCAAAAAACCAGGCTCGGATGCCACTGTTGGGGAACGTAGTAATTTCAAACAATTTCCTACGCACACACAGGATCATGGTGATGCATAGCAACAAGAGGGGAGAGTGTGTCCACGTACCCTCGTAGACCGAAAGCGGAAGCGTTAGCACAACGCGGTTGATGTAGTCGTACGTCTTCACGATCCGACCGATCAAGTACCAAACGCACGGCATGTAACGCCCCGAGACCGACGCTCCAGAAGACTTCCAGCTATTCCGAGTTTCGTCGTGTGATTCGTTTTATTTGTTGCTTTCATCCTTGCATCATGTGCATTGCATCATGTCATCATGCCATCATATCATTAATTTTTAAAACCTCAACTAAATAAATTGCATAGATCTTTTGATCTATTTAAACCGAGGGAACTCACATGGTGACTTCTCTTTATAACATATCCTCCAATATTAGGGAGCTATATTAAATATTCCACTATTTTGGAATCACCAAAACACACTTGCAAAATAATTTCGTTTCTTTTCTGCTTCAAGTTTGGTCTCCAACCTTGCCAATAATTATTTCATCATTTTCCGGAGCTCCACCAAAAATCCGAACATTTTTGGACCTTCCTTTCATCAAGTCCTAGTTCAAACCCATTTGAATTTCAAATGAGTTTGAATTTAAATCTTTCGATCATGCCCATTTCTATTTTTCTCGGAACAAACTCATTTTTGCGAGTCCGGGAAAATTATCCCCTTGCGCATTTTCTTTCCCTAACCCTCCTTTTCTTTTCCTCTCTCTTTTTGCTTTTCTGTTAAAGAAAATATAAGAGAGAGAAGAGAGAGCCTTGCAGCCCAGCCGGCCTCTTAGGCCCGGCCAACCTAAGCCGGCCCAAGGCCCAGCCGGTGCCCCTCTAACCCTAGCCGCAGCGCCCGCACCCCATCTCTCCTCTCGATTCCCTGCCAGCGCCGCCTCCTTCTTCTTGTTCGCCACCACGCACACCCCCAGGAGCCCGCATCCCTCGATCCACCTCTCCTCGATCCCCACCTTCCTCTCGCTCGCTCCCTCATCCCACTACCTCCTCCTCATCGCCTTGGGGCCCGACGCGCGCCACCACTGCAGGCCGGAGCCCCGTCGACCACCTCGCTGCCGTCGTGCCCAGGGGGCCACCAGCAAGGCCCTGCGCCCGCAGACGTCGTCCTCCGGCGCCTAAGTCCCGCGCGAAGCGCCAAGCCTCCATGGCTGCACCTCCTTCACCGCCCGAACCCGTCGTCCTCAACCCCGTCAAGCTCCGTCGCGCCCCGCGCCCTCAAGTGTCTCGTGCCCCGCCGCCGTCCGTCTTCTCGATCCAGCGCTGCCCTGCTTCCTCGTCCTCGCCGTCGCTTCCCTACACCTCTAGGCGCCGCCGCCGCAGCCCTCTCCATCGAGCAGGATCAGGAGCGTCACGAGGACGCCCGCCTCGACCGCGCCTGGGCTGCGTTCTCGCCCTGGCTGCTTACCCAGGGACCACACGGTCCGATGCCGGCCTCGCCAAGGCCCAGCTTCGCCAGCTCCCGCTGACCTCCTCAAGTTCACGATCTAGGACCTGAGACCCGTTGCCTCCGCTGCTAATTTTTCTGCGGATTTCGTCAAGTACCCCTTCGGATATGCCAAGTTCGACTACATGATGCGTCAAGTACCTCTACCGTCGACCCATGGGCGTCAAGTTCCTCTCCGAAACATGAACCACTACTGTCGACCCGAACATCTACGAACCGTGTACAACTACCGTCGCCGTGTACCACTACTTCCACTACCGTCGCGAGAACGTCTACTTCTGCTACGGCCGAGTACAACTACCTCCACTACGGCCCGTGAACGACTACTTCCTCTACGAAACGCGTTCCGCCCCGAATGCACGCTTCGAAGGTATAACCGCCGAGAACGACCGCCGTAGAACGAATGCTTTGTTGTATGAGATGCTTATGTTTGCACCGTGTCCGAATTGTCATTGCAAGTTCCTCCTCGTTTCCATGCCACAATCCCGTGGGAACCCGGTATCCGGGAGCACCCCACCATCTTGCATGACTCGCTCCCGCTCACTTCCTTTTGTATCGGTATCTCCGTGAGCTACCGGAACCGATATGTTGCCGTGGCATCATTTTCGGATATGTTGCCGTGGCACCATTTTTGTTTCGCCGCCGTGGCACCTTTTTTCCTTCCGCCATGGCGACTAATGCTTCTTATCATGCTCTTGTCAACATTTTCATAAAAATTGCATAAAACTTGCATATGTCATCCGCATCATGATAACAACATTTAAAATGTTTAAACTTGTTGTTGCATTAAATTGCTAAATGCATATGGGGATTTACCGGATTTGTTGTTCTTATATCCGGCCCCATTTAAATTGTTTAGACGGTATAGTTTATGTTATGCTTCACCTCTTGCCATGTTTAACAACAGTTAATATTGTTGGGTAGCTTAAACGAGAGATAACTAAATAATTGATGTGGTGTTCCGTCAACATGCACCTCGTTGCATATTGAGCTCCACTTAACTTGTAGTATTGTTTGTTGCACTTTGCCATGCCATGCCTCATTAAACCGGACATGCATCATACTTGTTTGCGCATCATGCCATGTTTATGTGATGTTTGTTTACTATGTTGTTTGTTTCTTTCCGGGTTGCTTCTCTCGTTAGCTTCGGTTTCGTTCCGGAGTTGTGAGGATTCGTTCGTCTACGACCGATTGTCTTCTTCTTGGACTCGTTCTTCTTCCTTGCGGGATTTCAGGCAAGATGATCATACCCTCGAAATCACTACTATCTTTGCTATGCTAGTTTGCTCGCTCTTGCCATGCCAATGCTGCGATGCCTACCATTTGCTTGTCAGCCTCCCAAATTGCCATGTCAAACCTCTAACCCACCATGTCCTAGCAAACCGTTGATTGGCTATGTTACCGCTTTGCTCAGCCCCTCTTATAGCATTGTTAGTTGCAGGTGAAGATTGAAGTTTGTTCCTTGTTGGAACATGGAGATGTTGTTCCTTGTTGGAACATGTTTACTTGTTGGGATATCACAATATATCTTATTTAATTAATGCATCTATATACTTGGTAAAGGGTGGAAGGCTCGGCCTTATGCCTGGTGTTTTGTTCCACTCTTGCCGCCCTAGTTTCCGTCATATCGGTGTTATGTTCCCGGATTTTGCGTCCCTTACGCGGTTGGGCTATAATGGGAACCCCTTGACAGTTCGCCTTAAGTAAAGCTCTTCCAGCAATGCCCAACCTTGGTTTTACCATTTGCCACCTAGCCTTTTCTTTCCCTTGGGTTCTGCAGACTCAAGGGTCATCTTATTTACCCCCCCCCCGGGCCAGTGCTCCTCTGAGTGTTGGTCCGAACTGGGCAGCCTGCGGGGCCACCTCGGGGAAACTTGAGGGTTGGTTTTACTCGTAGCTTGACCTATCTGAGTGTGCCCTGAGAAAGAGATATGTGCAGCTCCTATCGGGATTTGTCGGCACATTCGGGCGGTGTTGCTGGTTTAGTTTTACCCTGTCGAAATGTCTTGTTGTACCGGGATACCGAGTCTGATCGGAGTGTCTCGGGTGGAGGTCTATTCCTTCGTTGACCGTGAGAGCTTGTCATGGGCTAAGTTGGGACACCCCTGCAGGGATTTGAACTTTCGAAAGCCGTGCCCGCGGTTATGGGCAGATGGGAATTTGTTAACGTCCGGTTGTAGAAAACCCGAAGTTGACCTTAATTAAAATACATCAACCGCGTGTGTAACCGTGATGGTCTCTTCTCGGCGGAGTCCGGGAAGTGAACACGGTGTTGGAGTTATGCTTGACGTAGGTTGCTATAGGATCACTTCTTGATCATACTTTTATCGACCGTGCTTTGCCTTCTCTTCTCGCTCTCATTTGCGTATGTTAGCCACCATATATGCTAGTCGCTTGCTGCAGCTCCACCTCATTACTCCATCCTTCCTATAAGCTTAAATAGTCTTGATCTCGCGGGTGCGAGATTGCTGAGTCCCCGTGGCTCACAGATACTTCCAAAAACCAGTTTGCAGGTGCCTATGTTACCATGCAGATGACGCAACCAAGCTCAAGGAGGAGCTCGATGAAGATCTTGCCCTTTGTGTTGTTTCGTTCTAGTTGATCAGTAGTGGAGCCCAGTTGGGGTCGATCGGGGACCTTTGTCGCATTTGGGGTTCTTCTTTTATTTTGGTTCCGTAGTCGGACCTTGATTGTATCTGGATGATGTAATGCTTTATTCATGTAATTGTGTGAAGTGGCGATTGTAAGCCAACTATGTATCTCTTTCCCTTATGTATTACATGGGTTGTGTGAAGATTACCTCACTTGCGACATTGCTTTCAATGCGGTTATGCCTCTAAGTCGTGCTTCGACACGTGGGAGATATAGCCGCATCGAGGGCGTTACAAGTTGGTATCAGAGCCTTCCCCGACCTTAGGAGCCCCACTGCTTGATCGTTTTTAGCGGCCGAGTTGTGTCTAGAAAAATATTTTGAGTCATTTAGGATTATATATATCGGAGAGTTAGGAATTCTTTTTACTCCCCAGTCTCTTCATCACTCTGGTAAGGCATCCTGACGTAGAGTTTTGACTCTTCTCTTCTCAAATTTCACTAAAAATTTTTAGGATCACGCGGGTATCTTGGAATCGTTCCGATGGTTTTATGATGAGAACATTGTCTTGGTGCCTCCTGTCAGGGGTTTTGTGGAAGTGTCCCGGGGAGTTGAGCTCTGAGGTGTTGTCATCATAATTTTATCGTTGCAGTTCTGAAATACCTGAGTTTAGTACGCCGACATCGAAAATCTCTTTTATGCAGTTGTTGGTTATAACCCCGATAACCCAGTACTGAGGTGAGTACGGGAGTATCGCCATAACTTGTATAACGGATGCTTTTCGAAGGTTGAGGTAGATGATTTCCGAAGGTTTCTTGGTTATGTGTTGAAGGATGGATACAACTGGATGTAGGATTTGTTAGTTTTGGGTGAGATATTATGCTTCCCCTGTATCCCCAACACCTGATTGCATAACCGGAAAAGGTCGGGAGTTTCATAGGTGGGAAATCAAGTAGCTCTTAGGATATCTTTCCGACGGATGTATGATATGAAATTGGGGTTCGACGTCTAGTGGTCCGCCTATTCACGGTCGATTTTACAGTGGTCTCGTTGTGTCTTAAAGAGTCCTTGGCTATGCCGACTCGGGGACGCTTCGTATGTCATGTGCACTGCCTTGTACATGATGGTGCTGTACGATCGAGCCCGTGTAGGCCCCACCACGAAAACTTCGGACGAAATCTCTATCATATGTTTGTTCTGGCTTATTTTGCAAGCCAATCCTTTGTTTTGTTTTGAGTTGTGGTATTCGAGTTGCTTCGAAGTCAAATGTTGATTCCATACCTTTTCCAAATGGTGTTCTCATATTCCTATGTGAATACTAATCCTTCTTGATCATCGAGTCTGTCTTGTCAATCCTTTTTTTTAACCGGTGTGTCTCTCCTCAAGTGGATCCGTTCACGTCAACATTTGCAAGATCATTTATCACTTCTTCTCAATGGTGTTTGTTTCATCCGTCTCCAAGTTGCCTTTGTTTTTCCCACCCTCCCTCCCTTTTGTTTTTCTTCAAGGACTAAGATTTCTTCTTCAAGTATCCATTTTATTGATGGGAAGTTTCTCCATTCTTTTCCGTCAATGTTCTTATCCGGTGATTCTCATGAAGATTCTAACGGAGCTTCAAGTTCGTCATTCCTCATTCCTTTCTCTTCTACGGTGGATTCAAGTCAAGATTTGTCGATGATATCCCCTTTTTCTCGTCTCAAATACCTTCTCTTGACGGTGCTCCTCATATTTATTCATTTCTCGCTATTCTATTGTTCCGGAGTGCTCAAGATATCTCGAAGATTCGTGTTTCCACTATGCTTTCGTTCAAGTTCTTTCGAGGATGTTCCCTCATTCAAGCCATTTAACTCAACCGGTGCAATCTCTCTTTTAAATCGTTCAACAGTGTTTTCTTTTGAGTGGGCCCTAACCCACAGGTCTTTTCCCAGGATCTTACCTGACTCTTCTATTTTCCCAGAGCTATCCTAAATTCTTCTCTAAGTTTGACGTAAGAATGAGTTATCATTAGTCAAATGCTTTTCTCCAAGATCTTTCAAATTCTTTTCATAGTTGGCTCAACCTCTTCGCTTTTGATTCTTCCGGTGTGCCTCAATAATTCTTGGTGGTGTTTCTCGTTGTCATTCTCATCATTTGAAGACCGAAGAAGAGTTTCCCTTTAATCTTGCTCTATTCTCTTCAAGATTCATGGTGCTAGCTTGTTGCCATCCTCTCATAATTGTTTTCGATTGTGAGAATCTTTTTCACCCATCAGGAGATATTCAAGAGTCTTCTCAGTTTGTCATCCGGAGTCCATCAATTCAGGTTTATTCATTCTCAGCCGTCAGTTATCATTCTCCTATCTTGCCGGTGCATCTATCGAATATCCTCTAATCAGTTCTTGATCTCTTTGTTCTCATGTATCTAGTTTGTCTCAAGCACCTTCGTTCATTTGCTAATTCTTACCGGTGATGCACCCCTACTTCGATCATTTTCAATTCTTACGGTGGTTCTTTCAAGATATCTCTTCCTTATTCATCATATCAATTCATTTGTTGTTCCAATCCTACCGGTGGTTCGTTGAAGACCTTCTCAAGTTTTGCTATATCTCTTTTAATCCTTTCTACGAGAATAAGTAGTATGCCAAATCCGTTGCTTGTCATCAATTTAAATTGGTGAAGGATACGCATAACATAATTCTTATTCTTGTTCATCCAAGTGATTAATCCTTCTTCAGTTTCCGGAGGCCTTAAAATTCTCGGTTTCATTTGTTTCATCTTCTCTTTTTCCCGGAGTTCCAAGCTCTAATTATCACGGAGATCCATCTAAATCATTGCAAGGATTCACCTTGTGTTTTCAACTTCTCTTTCTTTTCATTCCCTTTTGTTTACCGGAGTTCTTCATGGAGGCTCTACATGATGGTTCGTCAAGGATTCTTTCATTCTTCAATTGTTCTTCAAGATTTCTCTTGAAGTTAAGATCAGCCAAGCTATACTCAAAATTAAACATGGTGTTCAACACATGTCTTGTTTTGAGGAGTTCAAGCATTCTTCATCTTGCATTCCAAAGTGCAATTCTTTCTACCTTATCTTTTGAGGCGGTGTTATATCATTCTTGATAATTTTCCTTCGTGTTTCATGATTCACAAGTTTTCCAAAGTGACATATTTAAATCCATCTTTTTCTCTTTGTTCAAGAGATCTTTTCAACCGTCAATCTCTTCATTGGAGTTATCTTGGTATAGATTTCACCTAAAGCCTTCCCTAAGGAATGTTGCTATTATGGTGCTTATCAATGATCCAAGTTTTTCTCCTATCCTCTTGGTGAAAGAAGTTTCTCATCGCCTTGGTGCTCTCACTCAAATCAATGGCTTCCTTTAGTGGCCATTTGTCACCTCATAATTTTTAGATGTTTCCATAAGCCCACTACAAGCTTACTCTTTTCGTTTCGTTGTTGGTTTTCCAACAACTCCGTTCAATCCTTCTTTTTAAAGATGCTCTCTCAAATTCATTTGAGGTAGTACATGTTGTTTTCTTCTCCGTCCTTTTATCCCAACGGTCTAGCTTATATTCTTTCGTTACAGATGCATTGTGATGTTGCTCTCTTCACCCATCACATCGTTTTGTCAAGATCATGTTATTTTCTTGCTTATCCATTTAACCGGTGTGTTCTCATTCAAGTTCTTTTATCTTATCAAGTTTTGCCTCTCTTTCAACCGGACCGCTGTCTGAAATCCTTCTTACCCTTTGTGCCATTCTTTCAATAGTTCCGGAGGCAGTGTGTTGTTGATTTCATCAAGTAACATCCCATCTTCTCAAGTTCATGTTCTATTCCTTCCATGTTCAACCGGAGTACTGCCCGAATTCTTCCCCTCTCATCTTGTTTTAACCGGAGTGGTTTCGAATTCTATCTTGTCCATTAAACTCTTGGTTCGTGTCTTTGCAACCTTCAAGTTCTCGTAATGTTCCTTGTTCCTTTTTTTTCTAACGGATTGTTTGCAATCTCGTTCTTCTCAGTTGTGCTCTTTCTTTTAAATTGCTCAACCTCTCAAGGTTCTTTGGTTTCACTCATTGGTCGAAGAAGCAACTTAGTTTTACCTTTTCTCTTCCTCTTCCATTTCTCTCCGGTGCCATCCTAGATCTCGGGACGAGATCCTCTTGTAGTGGTGGAGTGTTGTAACGCCCCGAGACCGACGCTCCAGAAGACTTCCAGCTATTCCGAGTTTCGTCGTGTGATTTGTTTTATTTGTTGCTTTCATCCTTGCATCATGTGCATTGCATCATGTCATCATGCCATCATATCATTAATTTTTAAAACCTCAACTAAATAAATTGCATAGATCTTTTGATCTATTTAAACCGAGGGAACTCACATGGTGACTTCTCTTTATAACATATCCTCCAATATTAGGGAGCTATATTAAATATTCCACTATTTTGGAATCACCAAAACACACTTGCAAAATAATTTCGTTTCTTTTCTGCTTCAAGTTTGGTCTCCAACCTTGCCAATAATTATTTCATCATTTTCCGGAGCTCCACCAAAAATCCGAACATTTTTGGACCTTCCTTTCATCAAGTCCTAGTTCAAACCCATTTGGATTTCAAATGAGTTTGAATTTAAATCTTTCGATCATGCCCATTTCTATTTTTCTCGGAACAAACTCATTTTTGCGAGTCCGGGAAAATTATCCCCTTGCGCATTTTCTTTCCCTAACCCTCCTTTTCTTTTCCTCTCTCTTTTTGCTTTTCTGTTAAAGAAAATATAAGAGAGAGAAGAGAGAGCCTTGCAGCCCAGCCGGCCTCTTAGGCCCGGCCAACCTAAGCCGGCCCAAGGCCCAGCCGGTGCCCCTCTAACCCTAGCCGCAGCGCCCGCACCCCATCTCTCCTCTCGATTCCCTGCCAGCGCCGCCTCCTTCTTCTTGTTCGCCACCACGCACACCCCCAGGAGCCCGCATCCCTCGATCCACCTCTCCTCGATCCCCACCTTCCTCTCGCTCGCTCCCTCATCCCACTACCTCCTCCTCATCGCCTTGGGGCCCGACGCGCGCCACCACTGCAGGCCGGAGCCCCGTCGACCACCTCGCTGCCGTCGCGCCCAGGGGGCCACCAGCAAGGCCCTGCACCCGCAGACGTCGTCCTCCGGCGCCCAAGTCCCGCGCGAAGCGCCAAGCCTCCATGGCTGCACCTCCTTCACCGCCCGAACCCGTCGTCCTCAACCCCGTCAAGCTCCGTCGCGCCCCGCACCCTCAAGTGTCTCGTGCCCCGCCGCCGTCCGTCTTCTCGATCCAGCGCTGCCCTGCTTCCTCGTCCTCGCCGTCGCTTCCCTACACCTCTAGGCGCCGCCGCCGCAGCCCTCTCCATCGAGCAGGATCAGGAGCGTCACGAGGACGCCCGCCTCGACCGCGCCTGGGCTGCGTTCTCGCCCTGGCTGCTTACCCAGGGACCACGCGGTCCGATGCCGGCCTCGCCAAGGCCCAGCTTCGCCAGCTCCCGCTGACCTCCTCAAGTTCACGATCTAGGACCTGAGACCCGTTGCCTCCGCTGCTAATTTTTCTGTGGATTTCGTCAAGTACCCCTTCGGATATGCCAAGTTCGACTACATGATGCGTCAAGTACCTCTACCGTCGACCCATGGGCGTCAAGTTCCTCTCCGAAACATGAACCACTACTGTCGACCCGAACATCTACGAACCGTGTACAACTACCATCGCCGTGTACCACTACTTCCACTACCGTCGCGAGAACGTCTACTTCCGCTACGGCCGAGTACAACTACCTCCACTACGGCCCGTGAATGACTACTTCCTCTATGAAACGCGTTCCGCCCCGAATGCACGCTTCGAAGGTATAACCGCCGAGAACGACCGCCGTGGAACGAATGCTTTGTTGTATGAGATGCTTATGTTTGCACCGTGTCCGAATTGTCATTGCAAGTTCCTCCTCGTTTCCATGCCACAATCCCGTGGGAACCCGGTATCCGGGAGCACCCCACCATCTTGCATGACTCGCTCCCGCTCACTTCCTTTTGTATCGGTATCTCCGTGAGCTACCAGAACCGATATGTTGCCGTGGCATCATTTTCGGATATGTTGCCGTGGCACCATTTTTGTTTCGCCGCCGTGGCACCTTTTTTCCTTCCGCCATGGCGACTAATGCTTCTTATCATGCTCTTGTCAACATTTTCATAAAAAATGCATAAAACTTGCATATGTCATCCGCATCATGATAACAACATTTAAAATGTTTAAACTTGTTGTTGCATTAAATTGCTAAATGCATATGGGGATTTACCGGATTTGTTGTTCTTATATCCGGCCCCATTTAAATTGTTTAGACGGTATAGTTTATGTTATGCTTCACCTCTTGCCATGTTTAACAACAGTTAATATTGTTGGGTAGCTTAAACGAGAGATAACTAAATAATTGATGTGGTGTTCCGTCAACATGCACCTCGTTGCATATTGAGCTCCACTTAACTTGTAGTATTGTTTGTTGCACTTTGCCATGCCATGCCTCATTAAACCGGACATGCATCATACTTGTTTGCGCATCATGCCATGTTTATGTGATGTTTGTTTACTATGTTGTTTGTTTCTTTCCGGGTTGCTTCTCTCGTTAGCTTCGGTTTCGTTCCGGAGTTGTGAGGATTCGTTCGTCTACGACCGATTGTCTTCTTCTTGGACTCGTTCTTCTTCCTTGCGGGATTTCAGGCAAGATGATCATACCCTCGAAATCACTACTATCTTTGCTATGCTAGTTTGCTCGCTCTTGCCATGCCAATGCTGCGATGCCTACCATTTGCTTGTCAGCCTCCCAAATTGCCATGTCAAACCTCTAACCCACCATGTCCTAGCAAACCGTTGATTGGCTATGTTACCGCTTTGCTCAGCCCCTCTTATAGCATTGTTAGTTGCAGGTGAAGATTGAAGTTTGTTCCTTGTTGGAACATGGAGATGTTGTTCCTTGTTGGAACATGTTTACTTGTTGGGATATCACAATATATCTTATTTAATTAATGCATCTATATACTTGGTAAAGGGTGGAAGGCTCGGCCTTATGCCTGGTGTTTTGTTCCACTCTTGCCGCCCTAGTTTCCGTCATATCGGTGTTATGTTCCCGGATTTTGCGTCCCTTACGCGGTTGGGCTATAATGGGAACCCCTTGACAGTTCGCCTTAAGTAAAGCTCTTCTAGCAATGCCCAACCTTGGTTTTACCATTTGCCACCTAGCCTTTTCTCTCCCTTGGGTTCTGCAGACTCAAGGGTCATCTTATTTACCCCCCCCCCGGGCCAGTGCTCCTCTGAGTGTTGGTCCGAACTGGGCAGCCTGCGGGGCCACCTCGGGGAAACTTGAGGGTTGATTTTACTCGTAGCTTGACCTATCTGAGTGTGCCCTGAGAAAGAGATATGTGCAGCTCCTATCGGGATTTGTCGGCACATTCGGGCGGTGTTGCTGGTTTAGTTTTACCCTGTCGAAATGTCTTGTTGTACCGGGATACCGAGTCTGATCGGAGTGTCTCGGGTGGAGGTCTATTCCTTCGTTGACCGTGAGAGCTTGTCATGGGCTAAGTTGGGACACCCCTGCAGGGTATTATCTTTCGAAAGCCGTGCCCGCGGTTATGGGCAGATGGGAATTTGTTAACGTCCGGTTGTAGAAAACCCGAAGTTGACCTTAATTAAAATACATCAACCGCGTGTGTAACCGTGATGGTCTCTTCTCGGCGGAGTCCGGGAAGTGAACACGGTGTTGGAGGTATGCTTGACGTAGGTTGCTATAGGATCACTTCTTGATCATACTTTTATCGACCGTGCTTTGCCTTCTCTTCTCGCTCTCATTTGCGTATGTTAGCCACCATATATGCTAGTCGCTTGCTGCAGCTCCACCTCATTACTCCATCCTTCCTATAAGCTTAAATAGTCTTGATCTCGCGGGTGCGAGATTGCTGAGTCCCCGTGGCTCACAGATACTTCCAAAAACCAGTTTGCAGGTGCCTATGTTACCATGCAGATGACGCAACCAAGCTCAAGGAGGAGCTCGATGAAGATCTTGCCCTTTGTGTTGTTTCGTTCTAGTTGATCAGTAGTGGAGCCCAGTTGGGGTCGATCGGGGACCTTTGTCGCATTTGGGGTTCTTTCTTTTATTTTGGTTCCGTAGTCGGACCTTGATTGTATCTGGATGATGTAATGCTTTATTCATGTAATTGTGTGAAGTGGCGATTGTAAGCCAACTATGTATCTCTTTCCCTTATGTATTACATGGGTTGTGTGAAGATTACCTCACTTGCGACATTGCTTTCAATGCGGTTATGCCTCTAAGTCGTGCTTCGACACGTGGGAGATATAGCCGCATCGAGGGCGTTACACGGCACCTTCGAGTTCAGCACACGTTCAGCCCGATGACGTCCCTCGAACTCCGATCCAGCCGAGCTTTGAGGGGGAGTTCCGTCAGCACGACGGCGTGGTGACGATGATGATGTTCTACCGACGCAGGGCTTCGCCTAAGCACCGCCACGCTATTATCGAGGTGGATTATGGTGGAGGGGGGCACCGCACACGGCTAAGAGATCCAAGGGATCAATTGTTGTGTATATGGGGTGCCCCCCCTCCGTATATAAAGGGGGGAGGAGGAGAGGGCCGGCCAAGGGGAGGAGGCGCGCCCAAGGGGGGCAATCCTACTCCAAGTAGGATTCCCCCCTCTTTCCTAGTCCAAGTAGGAGAGGGGAAGGAAGGGAAGGAGAAGGAGAAGGAAGGAGAGGGAGGAAAAGGAGGAAAGGGGGGCCGGCCCCTTGTCCAATTCGGTTTGGGCTAGGGGGGCCGCGCGCCCTGCCTCCTCTCTTCCACCACTTGGCTCATGAGGCCCATTGCTTCTTCCTCGTATTCCCGTAACTCCCCGGTACCCCCGAAAATACCCGAATCACTCGGAACCTTTCCGATGTCCGAATATAGTCGTCCAATATATCGATCTATACGTCTCGACCATTTCGAGACTCCTCGTCATGTCCCCGATCTCATCCGGGACTCCTAACTACCTTCGGTACATCAAATCACATAAACTCATAATATAATCGTCATCGAACTTTAAGCGTGCGGACCCTACGGGTTTGAGAACTATGTAGACATGACCGAGACACGTCTCCGGTCAATAACCAATAGCGGAACCTGGATGCTCATATTGGCTCCCGCATATTCTATAAAGATCTTTATCGGTCAAACCGCATAACAACATACGTTGTTCCCTTTGTCATCGGTATGTTACTTGCCCGAGATTCGATCGTCGGTATCTCAATACCTAGTTCAATCTCGTTACCGGCAAGTCTCTTTACTCGTTCCGTAATACATCATCCCACAACTAACTCATTAGTTGCAATGCTTGCAAGGCTTAAGTGATGTGCATTACCGAGAGGGCCAGAGATACCTCTCCGTCAATCGGAGTGACAAATCCTAATGTCGAAATACGTCAACTAAACATGTACCTTCGGAGACACCTGTAGAGCTCCTTTATAATCACCCAATTACGTTGTGATGTTTGGTAGCACACAAAGTGTTCCTCCGGTAAACGGGAGTTGCATAATCTCATAGTCATAGGAACATGTATAAGTCATGAAGAAAGCAATAGCAACATACTAAACGATCAAGTGCTAAGCTAACGGAATGGGTCAAGTCAATCACATCATTCTCTAATGATGTGATCACGTTAATCAAATGACAACTTATGTCTATGGCTAGAAAACTTAACCATCTTTGATTCAACGAGCTAGTCAAGTAGAGGCATACTAGTGACATTATGTTTGTCTATGTATTCACACATGCACTAAGTTTCCGGTTAATATAATTCTAGCATGAATAATAAATATTTATCATGAAATAAGAAAATAAATAATAACTTTATTATTGCCTCTAGGGCATATTTCCTTCAATATCATCATCTCATCTCTCTCTCTCTCATCTCATCTCTCTCTCTCATCTCTCTCTCTCTATCTCTCTCTCTCTCTCTCTCTCTCTCTCTCTCTCCCTCCCCCATCTCCCTCTTCCAGCCGCACGTACGACGTGCTCTCAAGCGTCCCTCCCACTTTTGAGTTTCCCCCTCCTCCTAAGCAACATCGCTTCATGCGGGTCTCCTTCCTTGAGGCCTCTTCGTCTAAGCACCCATGGAGCCGTAATGGTGAATCAATCGGACATGCTTTAATAGGCTAGAGCCCGCCCTCCAGCGATGCAAAAGAAAATTTTAGTAGTTAATAGTACATGTTCCTAGTAGTATTCTAGCAAATATTAACCTTGTTTGCACAAAAGAGCTGGGAGTTAGCATCATTAACTTTGAGCCTGCCCTTATTTTTCTTACAAGATTCGCCACTGGTGAGCCGAATACATTGCCGATGATCCCATGTCTGAAAGAGGAGTCATTGCAGCAACGTCACCGTTAACGGTGTGCTTGCATCAATCGATGTTGGGTGTTGGTGACCTCGTCGAGAGAAAAACAGAAAGGCGAGGTAGAGTGGATAAGGATGACACCTTGGTGTCCATGTGGGGAGATATTTTAAGAGATGGGCGGTGGTTTTGTGGGGATCAGACGCAAGGGTGGAGCACAAATCAAGGCGCAATGAAACAGTTGCATAGATGATGAACAGAATGCTTCGACCAGCCACCCGATGACGATAAGCCTTTTCGCTCTTTTTGGCTGGGAAAACCTGGCAATCTCACTAGCTAAGTTGGGGGTCAACAAGGAATTCTCTAATTGTGTGTAGATATTGACATACTGATCATTGCTTTTTTAGGGAATGGTGTACTAATCATTGGTTGCTACAAGAACTCTACGATTTTTACCAGCTAAAATTTACCTCACCAATTGATTTAGTCATGACAGATCGCTTCTTTAGTTTGTTTGGTGGATCATTGCTAATTGTTTATTTTTCTTATTATCATTGGCCAAATTATGAGTAAATGAAAGGAAAATGATCCAATCCAACCAATCGGTTGAAGACACGCCTTCTCACATGTGAAAAGGGCCTCATATGATCCGCACGTACGACCGTGCTCTCAAGCGTCCCTCCCACTTCTGAGTTTCCCCCTCCTCCTAAGCAACATAGCTTTATGCGGGTCTCCTTCCTTGAGGCCTCTTCGTCTAAGCACCCATGGTGAGCGGGTGCATCGTCGATGATCCCGTGTCTGCAAGAGGTGTGGTGTCTCCATTGCTGACAGTTGGAGGTTAGTACTTTTGATGCGTTGCAACACGTACTTAGTTTGTTGCGTGCACAATATTGTCCTATTGTAATGCTTCTGGGGTGTATGCTTCAAGGTGATTTTTCTCACATTGCAAATGTGTTGTTGCATGTGTTGTTCACATAGGTTACATATATTGCGTTTTTCAGGTTGCGAGTATTGCAACATATATTCAACATTTGTGCCGCAACAAATGGGGTTTCGTTGCATATATATTTCTTCCGCATGAGTGCTTCAAAATGCTACAACACTTTTATCCTATTTTACATGCACTAAAGATGTTGCATGCACTAGAAAAGTGTTGCACGTGGAAGTTTGAAGCAGCGATAGCCAAAGGTCCTAAATTAATCTTCGTCTTGAAGTGGTTTTGACGGCTAGGGAAGTGATGAATCCGAAGGTCAGAGTGGTGGCTGATTTTCCCCATGTTTCACTTGACTAGCATCTAGCATTAGCCCAAGCATAATATTGGTGGGGTCTTTCCCAATTCTATATATCCGCCACCCAGGGTCTCATGCACGTCGCCGCCTTGGACCCCTCTTCTCTCCAGTCCAGCGGCTCCGTCGACGGTCAGAGGAGTGGGGACACCTCTTGTTTCGTTTTGGTTCCCTGGTGGCATCGGTAAGTTGGTGGATGCAATGACATGTCAGATTAGGTCTCTTCGGCCTCTCACTACCTCTACGACATCTAATCCATCATCAACAAAGGGTATGTGAGGGTAGATGTTGCCATATCCTTCTCTCTAAAAAAAAAGATGTTGCCATATCTGTTGGTTCTCTTCGAACCTTGGTAGCCGGTGTGTAAGTCAAGTGTGGCAACTGGCTAGGTCTTGGTGTGGCAACCTCGAGTTCTTCTTTCGACTTGTTTTGAGGCATGGACCGATTTCCCTAAACATGTTCTTTTAGCGGTTACTAGATCTTGTTTTCCAGCGTTGTTGCGATTGCAATCTTGAAAGCCGGGTACGTTCCATTGCAATTTTCAAGCTCGGACGACGACGCACAATCAAATGAAGAAGACTACCAATACGGTTTTTGAAGTAATTTTACGTTTTACTCGTCGTTTTGCATCTTTCCATTACACTGACTACAATTATTTTCTTTATAATTAAGATGTCTTTTGGTGGTCTTTATAGAAAGAAGTTCTAGAATATCGGCCCATAACTTGGTTAGCTATATGGCCAGCTATGCATGAGCTCAAAGAAACATTGTAAAGCCCTGGAGATACAAAGCCATGATAGGGATACCACGATGGAAGCAAAAGGTCGACCAAACCGAGCCGAGAATAGCACAAAAGCGGTTGTCGATGCTGATCCTGGGCGGCCCTATTGCACCCCATCTACGATCACAGCCTCGCCAGGAGCATGGCTACGTGAGATACCGGACGTCCACGCAACATGCTAGGCATTCATTCGTGCTTGCGAGGGCGTGAGCGTGATGTCTCTCCGGATGGAAAAGCGATTGCCATTTTCGCGCAAGGGATGGGATGCTCGTGCTTTGGGTAATACTACGAAGGTCCAATGGCATGCACGGTCTCTTCACTTCTGTTTCAATGTCTTGAATCTTGATAGAATAACTGCAAACACGAATCCCTTCACTTTTGCGTGTGTGGGGAATAAAGGTCAGGCAAAATATGCCAGTGAGCACGAGTGGAATGCATATGCCCAGCGTTTTGAAGAAACATGTGCACACTTTGAGTTTTTCCTTTTTGTGAACCACAAATGCTTGCAAATGTTTGATGCTTTATTAATTTATGAAGCCGAGCTCATGTGATCATTTTGTCTACAAAAACCACAGACTCGTACTTCATGTATGTATGTGGTCAAGCAAACTTTTGCTATACTCATTTGTGAATCAGCGAGAAAAATGCGATTATTTTGTACAAACAACAAACATGCATCTTGCCTTTATACCACACATGGGCGAGGTTGGGGAGCCCCGGCTCCATGTCTAGTGTTGTTAGGTCTACGCTTCGTGTTTCGGGCGACGAGGCTCGGACGGGATTTTTTGTCCAAAAAGACCCCCTGCCGAGATGAATTGCCAAAAAAGACTACCTCTGGATCAATTTGACAAAAAGGACCCCCTCAGCGGTGGCGGCAGGCGCGGCAGGCGACACGTGGCACCTGCCGCCACGCCAGGAGGCGGCGGGCCCAGCCGCCACCACCGGAGGCGGCCACCCAGCTAGAACGGATTTCCTGCAGTGCACCGCGCCGCGACGTAACGGGCGAGGCCAGGTGGGCCCTGCCGCCACCGGGCGAGGCGGCCTCTCGTGCCCATGCCGCGCCCAGGCCGACAGGCCAGCTGCACGCGCGACGAGACAGTGGGCCCGGCCGCCACCGGGTGAGGCGGCCGCGCTGCATTCGGCCCGACAGCCGGTCCTGTTGCAGATTATTCCTGGCGCTGATTCCGACGAAAACTTCCCTCATTCCCACGCGCGTAATGACGACGAATTTCACGCTGTTGCAAACTGGGCTGATTCCCACCCGCGGAGGACGACGAATTTCACGGGCGGGAACTGTTGTGCCGACACTACAGGGATGCTTCTCCTTTATATAGTATGCGTATGCTCCGTGCGCAAGCACACTCTGCCCTCCTCTTCTACTCTCTGTGTGCAAGAACAGAGAGAAAGCAAAACTCATTACATATTTCATTCGTGATTTAGGGTGATTTAGAGTTGGATTTTGAATATGCTGAAGTTGAAGAAAAGATAGGCGAAGGTAAGATCTATCCATTCTTGTTGGTTTGGTTCACATGCATGCAGTTTGTACTATTTTTGTTTAGTTCATAACTACGTGTTCTCTGTTGTGGTAGGTATTATTTCATCAATTTTTGGAGTCATTTAGTGCTTCAGGAGTAGGATTTGTGTAGCGAAGTGAACTACGAAGTTGAAGATCAAGGTATGAGCTTTGCAATACATTTATTTATTTGTGCATGCAAGGTGGTAATTAGTTCGTCCTTTAGCTCGTTATTAGCTATGTGATGATAGTGCTTAGAGGTTAGAAATAATTTCAGACGAGAGATGTAGCATTTAAACTATTTTTTGAAATAGTAGGTTGAAGATGTTGCATCAATGTTAGGTGCGTCCATTAGTATTGACATGCGGGAAATCTTAATACGGTAATTAAGAAAAAATTGTACTATAATTGTTTATTGCATGCGATATGTTATTTCATGTGGTATGTTATTTTATATGGTATGTTTATTAATAAGTCTATAGTTAGGAAACCGTAGGTCTACTTTGTTAATCGCAATAATCTAAATTTTATATGTTAAGATTAGGTGCTAATGTACTTAATGATGTATGTAATTAGGTAAAATAATTCATCTTAGTAGCAAACAAGGAGGAGAAGACGTGATTGAAGAAATTGTGTTTCCATTTTTGCTGTCCCATTTTGAGGTGATGAACACATACATGGAAGTGCTATTTTCATACTTTTGTTAGCAGAAAGAAAAATCCGTGTGTAATATTGTTGTTAATGTGATAATAGGTTGACGAGGTTCATATAGTACTGGCGACGGATATTTATTGGAACTATTTTGACGCTTAATTGCATTCGCAAGCACATTCATATTGGAGCTAAGGTGAAATATAAAAATGCACCAGTCAAGAACAATTTTTCCCACCTATATCTCCCGCCATACTATCCCGCTCCACTATTTTGCTTATGTTAGGCCGGAATGAATTTTTTTTTAATATTTTGGCTGATGAATACTGTGCAACCATTGCCCGTCTTAGACATTGAAAAAAATATATTTTCAGGCAACACTTTCCCCTCAATATTTCCCCGCAAACGCTTTTCCTCCATATGTTCCGCCACCCGTTTCCCGCCAATCCCTTCCCGCCATATCTTCCCGCCACTCGTTTCCCGCCATATGTTCCCGCCAACCCTTTCCCGCCATACTGCACTCGTTCTTTCCCGCCATTTTCTCCTCTCTACCTATAAAACCCCCTTCAGACGGAGGTGGATAAGCATTCGAGTGTAGTGTAGTCGAGATGTCCCATTATCCTTTCGATCGTAGTTTTCACACTGGGATGAGCAGGACTCTTCTGAGGCTAGCTACCGATTTCAGGATGGACAATAGGATAGTTCCATGGGACGAACTCATCGGTAGTGACATCATAATGAATGAGTTGGCTCACCAATTACGTAGGTCTGGGTGGCCTGAAAGGACCTATGAGAAGGTACGTAAAGAACTTCTTAGGTTGCGTGCAAGGTGGAAGAATGTAGTGGAGTCTAAGAGTGAAACTTTCAGAAGGACTGCAGAAAATCATCCATTTTTATGGACTGAGGAGAGCGAGGATGAAGATGATATCTTCATGCCGCCGCTTCCGGGTGCTGCATCATCAAAGTGCAAGAGTTCTGCATTGTCTAAGGGCAAGAGTACTGCATCCTCGAAGAGCAAGAGTTCTGCATCGTCCAAGGGTAAGAGTTCTACATCCTCGAAGGGCAAGAGTTCTGCATCGATGGAGGATGACGATGATGCCTTCATGTAGTTTTATTACAATTCTACCGTTTAATTCGGATGTACTTGCATTATTAGTTTGTACTCTCTTATTGTAGGGCATTATGTTCTATCTTAATTTTATTTTGTAGTTGTTGCACGATGTTCGATATTAGTGGAGGGAAAGAAAATGCCACTACTTTATTCTTAAACTATATTTTTTTCCATTACAACACGGCACAACTGAAAATAAGATACATTGTAGGAATAAACCTACATTTAACTCCTGAAATAAAGCTACATTAAAGTGCAGAAATAAAGATACAAATGATTGCGAAATTTAAAATACTACCACAGGAATCTACTGAGTCCAGCGTGGATATTTTCCTTTTCCATCGCCAGCTTCTTCTGCTGCCTTGGCCTCACGAGCCCTTTCTTTCTTTCTCTGCCTCTCAGCCTCACGAGCCTCCTTTCGCTGTCGTTCCTGCTCCTCCATGCGACGAGCCTCTTCCCTGTTTTTCTTTCCCATTTCCTGAAAAAAACGGTGTTGCTCCGCATAGTATTCTTTTGACTCTCTCTCTCTTGCTCTGCTTTCTCCTCAGCTTCCGCCTTCTCACGTCGCTCTTCCGCAAATAAACTATTCCACGCACGGCGACTTCTTTCACGAATCTCAGTCACTGCCCAAGCCGGCTTCTCCGTGTCAATCCAACGATAGTACATGCACAGAGGCGGAGGAGACTACAACAAGAAACAAGAATGTTACTAAAGAATCAATGAAAATATCAATAATATCTATTCGTGATGGTTAAAGCATACCGGAGGCTTGTCGTACTCTGAAATAGCTATGGGTGGATCCTCCTCATAATTGGCGCACATGAAAAACTTCATGCCCAACCAATCTGAAAAATCCGTAATCTCTTTCACCTTGCAAAGATCGCCACACCAACACCGCAGGACTGCCACCCCCGGAGGCAAACTTGCATTCTTCATTTTCCTCGGCCTAATGCTTTGATCCGAGCAAGGCAAACTCATACCGACTGAAAAAATGTGTTACACACTTTGCGCACTGCCGATTTCGAGGATGGCTGGACGAGAGCCTCGGTGTCTCCTTTTATAAGCTCAGACGATAAATGATGGCGAGAAAATTAAGCGGGGATATTTACGATCCCTGTAGTGTCGGCACAACAGCTTCCCGTAGCCTTGGATTCCCAGTGCCATCGCATCCGCTGAGGCAAAAGAAGCAAAGGCAGGATTGATTCCCGGGCGAAAGAACCAAAAGCGTCCATATTCCCGCGCGTCGGAGTCACAGCCGTCTGCGCCTCGAACGCCTCGAAATCAGCGCCGTCCGCGACTGTCGCGCGTGCAGCAGCACAGGACAGGCCGCCTCGGCTGGTGGCGGCGTGGCCCACCTGCTGGGCCCGCGCACAGCAGGCCTTGTCGGCCGGGTAGCGACAGCGGCAGCGGTGGCCGCCTCACCCGGTGGCGGCCGGGCCCACCTGGCGCGGCCCGTTCCGTCCCGGCACGCTGGCCTGTGCTGCCCTGTGCACATACCGTAATACACCGGGCTGCCGCCTCCTGTTGTGGCGGCCGGGCCCGCCGCCTCATGGCGTGGCGGCAGGTGACACGTGTCGCCTGCCGCGCCTGCCGCCACTTGTGAGGGGGTCTCTTTTGTCAATTTCGTCCGCAAGGGGTCTCTTTTGTCAATTTCAGTGGGCAGAGGGTCTCTTTCGACAAAAAATCGCTCGGACGGTGCCAACTTCGCCACCGTGAATAAGGTTTTCCGGGTCACCGTCCCGACGGCATTTAACGATGGTGTTGAAGAGCCACCGATTTGTGTCGTGACAAGGTCTTCAAGCGGTGGTGAAGATCTCACTACGGGTCTTATTTCTTCGGCTTCGTCTCCGTCGCACCGGTGATTTGTTTAGCGCCGGCGCGCGGAGCCAGAAGTGGTTGTATGGTCGTGTCCGAGTGATGGTACACTAGGTGGTTCTGTAGTGGAAGATGGCTAACATTTCTGGATCCCCTCGGCGGCGGTGCGACCTGTGGGCTTCAGAGTCGCGATCCAGTAGGGGTGAAGACGTGGAGTGCATCTCCGGCCGATGACCCACAACGACATGCACAGTGCCTTGAGCGGCATCGCGGCTCTTTTCACGCAGTTGCTTCTGTGGCCTTCTATTGGATCTTGGCTTGTCGGTGGCATATTCTTCTTCCCTCAGGTGGCCCCTCCGGCGACGATGATGGCTGAAGTTTTGTGCCGTTGTGACTTTCTGTTGGTGCTTGCAGGGACCCAAAAACCACACTGGTAAAGTTGCATGTCTCTTTCCAGAGCATCCGACCGAATTCTCCGATTCTGCACCCAGACAATTAGTATGTTATCACAGTCGAAGGATTCCATCTGCTGCATGCGCCTGGATTAGACCTTTTCTTTGGCTTTTGTGGACTCGGTCCATGCAGATCTCAACCTCTGCTTTCCGGCTCTCTCCCTTTTTTTTCGTTTTTTCATCTTCTTTCCCATTTGCGTCGCTGTGAGTGTGAAGGGCAATGACAGTGATATCGACATTACTTTTAGGAAGGACGTCAGATGTTTATATTGACTTGACTCATGTTTTGTTCTAGCGTGATCGACATGGTAAGTCTGCAGCACCACCCAGCGACAACTTCTCTATTTCATTTTTTTCCCATAGATGAACTTCTCTCTTGTGTATAATCTTTTCTCCCTCTTGTGTATTAATCTAAATTGAGTCCCTATCAAAATTACATCTGCGTAAAGTACTGCGACTCGTACTCCGGATGAGCATTAGGCCAGGGGTCAAGTGTTAAAAAATCAAACTAGATGGTGGCGGGTGAGACGGCCTAGCGATAAGGACACGGACTAGGTGACGAGGTGAATGAATGGCAAGCTAGGCTTCCGATTATGATTTAACCAAATGTTGCGAGTGACCCGGTTTCCATCCAAAGGAAGCGGAGAATGGCGAGCAAATTCTGCCCATTGACCCGTGTCATCCATCAAGATAGGTCTCACCTGCTAATCCATGAGACCTGGTCTCATAAAATTCTTTTCCGCAGTGGTTATAGCTGACCGCGCATTAACGCGTGCCGGCATCACCGGGATCTCCTCCGCCCCCTCCCTTCCCTCAAAATTCAAAAGATAAAGCCGGAGGGAGAATCTGGAGTTGGTTCCTTTCCTTCCGCCTCGTCGTAACACCACACCCTAAGCCAAAAGTCACGCGGCAGATCCAGCCCGCCGCAATGCCAGCGCCACCGTCGGGATCTCCTCCTCCTCCACCAACCTCGGAGTCGGCGGCCGCGACGGACAAAGCCGAACCGGATGAAGATCAGGACGACTATGTTGGGATCGAACCCGCCGCCGCCCTCAGGGGCCTCTACGCGATGATGATCTCGTGGTGCGACCAATTCGTCCCCAATCAGGAGCCATGGGATCACGACAGCCCCGTTCCTCCCTTGCTGATGATCCACTTCCCCCGCCTCTTCGAGCGTGCGTGGGGATCCGATCGCCTCTACCCTCAAGCTCTTCTGGACGACTGGTGCCCGTACCGCGCGTACCTCCAGAAGTTCTGCGGCCGCAATGCCGCTCTTCTCCGTCCCGGCCCCGACGCCTACTGGCGGTGCATGGAGCAGGAGATCAGCCTGAAGTCCCAGTGGCTGTCCCGGCGGTCCATCGTCTCCCCCGACGAGGTCAGGCTGAGCGACGACATCCACAGGTGCGCCTTGAACCTCATCCTTTCCGACGGCGGCGGTGAAGGTTCTTCCATCGCCATGATCGCCGCCGCGTGTGCCGCCAAGGAAACCGAACTGATCATCGAGAGGCTGGGCTGCGATCCCCGTCTTCTGGACCCGGAGGAATCCCCCCACGAGAGCACGCGGGTCCGGAAGCTCGCCTTGAGCTGCATGCAAGGTCCTCATCAGGATTGTTCTGATGCTGATCTTTTGGTTCGGAAGGCTGCCCTGCTGGGCATCACGATTGAAGCTGGCTTGATGGCTCAGGACCTGAGGGACAAGTATTATGACTGCAACAAGTCCTACACGAACAGATTGATCCGGGACTTTGCCCTGGAAGTTGTGACTCGAAAATTCGATGGATGTACTATTGCTCCTTCTGCTCATGATGATTTTAGGTACAGTTTCGTCGCTAAACTTGAGGAAGATGCCGAGGAAAAGCGTCGCAGGGACGACCTTGTAGGCTCTGATGATCCAGCTTCCGAGAAGGCATCTGGGGTTTGATGAAGATTCTGACACTTGGGAAAGGACATGATGCACCGTGTGCCTCCACACGGGGAGATGAAAGCTGAGAAATGGATGATGCCATGAAGGAGCATGGATGGATCGTGATTTTCATTTATGCTCCCTTCCGATCGAGTGGTGTACTGTACTGCATGAAGCGGACATGCTTTTCAAACTATCTGTTGGATCTATATTTTACTGTGTGAAACATACCTTTACCATTCTAGCTTATGTTTTTGGGCAATAAAAAACCGATTTTGCTATTTCCCAGCTACCTGATTTTTTTTCATCAATCACCTTCTTCCTTCCTTTCTTCTGGCACACTGGACCTCGCAGGAGAAGAAGAAACCTCATCAGAGAAGAACTAGCCTCATTATAGGGGAAAGCTGTAGCCTATCTTAGAAGTAACCCACAACCCCATTATCTATTTTAGGGGCGAGGGTAAGGGTTGCATGGAATCGCTGGAGGTTTTCATCGGTGGTGCCGGGCTTAGAGGAACGGCTGGGATGGTGGCCGGCAACGTCGATGGGGTGAGGTTCAGGGGAGGGCGGAGCCGCGAGGCAGTGCGCGGTAGCGCTCGCCGGCGCGAGTGGTGGAGGCCGACGGTTTAGGGTGTGGCAGACTGTGGGCGTCATGAGGAGGAAGAAGGAATGGAGAAGATGAACAATACGTAATCTATTTTGGGTTGTTGGATGAAGATCTGATGGTCCATATAAGAAGTGACTGATGCAACCTTTTTTTTCACGTACATGATAAATAGGGCTCCAAAAAACGCTTTACACAACCCCATTACTCATGTAGAACGAAAGATGAGAAATTTTTCGCAGTTGTCATACTAACAACTAGTATGAAATGAGCGTACAAAAAGGTATTATAATATAGTTGTTGTAATGGGTCGCAATCACCATAATTTATAAGGGCATGTACAATGGTTGATAAGATAGTCTAAGTCTTGCATGTAAATTAGAGATGACAAAAAAAAATGTCTACAATGGGTCATTTCTTAGCCTTATCTTCAATAATTAGTTGTTCCTAAAAACATGGTGAGACAAATTGTGCTAAAGAGATCATCTCTTGTCTTCTCTTAAATAAGAGAAGACAAGCCTTATCTTACGATTTCTCTCTCCTCCACCTCATCATTTATCCTACGTGACACTCTTAAGATAGAACCATTGTACATGTCCTAAAGCTCGCTCCAAAAAAGAGATTAGCCTTCAAATATGGATGATGGGAAGGCTCGTTTGTAGCATGCTCAATTGTCAACCCGTGTGGGAGAAAAGTTTCATCTTCTGTCTCCTCGCGCCACGATCGGGTTTCTGCCGCACCACCGGCACCAAGAATCACCGGTGAGGAGGAGACATGGCCGCTAACTGCTCGGTCATTAACCGTCAGTATATTTCCTCTCATACACGAGGCAGCCCGTCGATTGCCGTCACACAATATCATCTGACGCCGAGCCGCATGCCTCTCTATGCAATATAAGCCCGGGGGTGAGGCATCCCCATCACCCTAACCTTAGCCATCTCCTCCTCCTAGCCATCGTCGCCTTCTCGTCCTCACCTAGCTGTCGTTGATTCTTCCAAAATCTTGAGAATATGACATCCCTCGGATTCTGTCAGAATCTTGAACTCATATCCTATAACTTAAAAGATTCATCATCAATATCTTATTTATTTTGACATGCAGACTATCCACATCATCAAGTAGGTCCATCATGTAAAAATGCTTTTCGAGCAACTCTTCATGTGCGTGCTCCCACTAATTGTTCATGCGCATGCAGTCTACCACAAATAACCATTAACTAATTTTATTTTGTGCATTCTCAAGCAGGCACGTCACCCTAGATTTATTTTGTTATTTGTATATATCTTAACATCATCCGATCCACTCCGGACGTACAAAACGAGTCCCCGTCCAACTATTTGGTTAGACCTCATGTGTTGTTATTTGTGTTCTTCTGATTCTGAATACCAAAACGACTGTCTTTTCACATTCTCTTTCTCTTGCGCTTTCTGTCCATGTCTCTTTTACTCCCCACAGGTCAGAGAATCGTGTTAGATGCCTTCATTCCCTCGAACCTCCAGTGTTCCGAGCAACCCTTTGATCTCAGTTTGATTTCATTGTGTACAGAGAGGTAGCTCATCAAGTTTTTCTTTCAAAGAATACACTATTCTCATGCAACCTTTTAATCCCAATTTTATTTCACTTCATACATACAGGTAGTTAATCAGACTTTTTTTTATGACCAAACTATACTTCACCTAATGGGGAAATATGCATGGTTGCGCACGAGACAAGACAAACAAAAAGAATTATAGCTACCTAGGTGTATTGTGGTGAATGAGCTACCTGGGTAAGTGACCTTTATTTTAATAGAAAATCAAACTAAGAGTGAACACGCATTTTATTTTCTATGTAAGCTATTTTTTCTAATGAATGCACATATGTAGTTTATATTGTTGTTTTATGTTTAGCCAAGGGTTGAGATGTCTCCATTGTCTCGACGCAACATTGTTTTCATCTCATATTGCCTCGCTGATATATTTTCAAGGTAATAAATTAAAAGAACAAAAATCACACCTATTTTTCGTTTTCATCAAATTTGCTATAAATGCTTACTCTAGCCAATATTTCTTTCAAGGAAAATTCTTTACATCTACTTATACTAGGTTTCATATACTTTCTCATGTTTTTAAACATCAAATTATTTATTAAAAGTTCCGGCAGCAAGGCGCAGGGTATCATCTAGCTTTTTTAACAACCCTACCTAGTTTGGGTCTAAATAGCTATGATTATCAAAATATGTTTTCAAAATTATAGGAGAATCTAAGAGAAAGTCTGATTCTCAAGATTTCAAGAGAAACCGGCCAAAAGATTTGGGTCTATAACTATCTTCAGATCAATCTGATCAAGAGTCTCATCTATACCTCCCCTGTCCCACGATCCATCTTGGTCCTACTTTTTAACCATTAGGCATGACCCTTGCCAGCTAGCACCACTATGTTGTCATCATCGACACACGGACACTAACAAGATGGAAGAGCAAGCACAACTGTAAATCTGTCTCACGAAATAATTAACTAGCCAAGGCCATCTATATCCATGATTTTTCCTATATTAGCAAAATAAAAGCGAAAGTCTACCGATCATCCAAACAAGTGCTAAAACTTAATAACCAGGCTTAATAATGGATGCGAACTAAGAGCAACTCCAACAAATTCCATATATTTGTATCCTCGCAAAAAAAACTTCCATATACTTTTATAAAAAAACTAAGACTACAATATCTAACCAACGTTTGCTGGGAGGGATTGGTATTTGCGAACATTTTGGATGACAAGTTTAGTTATATGGAGTTGGCAATTTATTCAGAAACACATCACAATTTCTGAAAAAAAGAGAAATTTTACGGCAAAAAAGATAGGATTTGCCATCTCCTACCAGGTAAAGTTGCCAAAAAAACGTTGACTTGCTAGTTCTTCCCAGATGACATTCACCAGTTATCATTACCAAAAAAAAACTGTCGTTTACAGGGAGTTCAGGCAAAAATAGCTCTCCAATGGCTTTCGCAGACTCGTTTTCTATGTTTTTTGTATAATTTGTGCCAACTCCCCTCATGTTTACGGAAAGATGTCCCTTTCTGTATAATTTGGCAGACAAAAAACCGTCTGAACTTTCACGAGATGAGACCCTTGCACCGCCGCCATGTTGGGCCACCCCCACCACGCCACCGCCACACCGCCCCACGCCACACCACCCCAGCATGCCGCCACCACGCCGCCCCGCACCTTGCCGACCACTGTCGTACATGTCATTGACTTGCAGGTCCTAGGCCATTAGCTAGGTTTGTTTAATGAAAAAAGAAGAAGATGTTCACGAGAAATGAGAAAAATAGTCATTGGACAATCTTTCCTAAATATTTTTTTAGTGGTGGCGTGTCCATCAACTAAGAATCATCTACAACGACTTTAATGATCTCAAGATCTGCCGACTCAATCTTTCGGAGGTATTCATAGCGATAGAAACTAGGTGCGTGTGTATATGAATGCTCACGTTTGTATTGTGTTTCTAAAAAGAACTTAGAAATTGTAGACTGCATTTTTGAAAAAGATTCAAACCAAACACCTAGCAAAAACGTCCGAATGGAGAAAAAGTTTCCGTGCATACGGGTCTCCACGCTTGCTCCCAAAGCGACCCATGCACCACTGACCAGAACCGGATAGCCTCGGCCTCGGTGCCGCGGCGCGAATCCAAGGCCCGCCTCCGTAACCAGAGACCTGACAAGTGACACGCCGCGCAGCCCGCCGAGCAGCCACCGCTTGTCCCTAGTCCCCCTACCCCGTCACACGGGGAAAAGGAGTGGTCTCCGTTTGCCGCGTGCCCACCTCAGCAGCATTGGGCATGGGCATGGGCACGGCACTCCGGCCGGCCATGGCCGCCGCTGCCCCCAACACAGCCCACCGGCCGCGGCCGCTGCCTGCCGCGAATCGCAGCACCAGTCGCCCAACCGCCTCCACGCCGCCCGTGAGAACGCTGGTCTGCTCCGCTCCCCCGCAGTCGAGGCCGCCGCGGCGCGCCGTCACGACCACGGCCCGGGCAGCGGGGGCCGGGGCGCCGTCGTCCGCCTCGCCGGACGCCGTCACCTACTCCTCCAGCATCGACACCGACATGCCCCTCTACGAGCCCCCGGGGGTAAGCGCTGACATCGATCGATCTCCGCATTGGGGGTTTGGAATTCGATGAAATCGCGGGTCGAATTGATTGATTGATTCATCGCGCGTGCGCGGACGGGCTGTGCCTGCAGGTGTCGTTCGACGAGTACCTCCAGGACCGCCCCCGCGTGTTCCGCGCCATGTTCCCCGACGAGAGCCGGAGCCAGCAGCTCAGCGATGTAACTGAAATTACTGAATCTTCTATCTTCCCCCCGCAGGGAAGTGGGGGGAGGACGACGGTGGCGTTGCGGCTGATCGATCGATTATTTCTTGCGTAGGAGGAGTGGAGGATCCAGATGCTGCCGCTGGAGTTCCTCCTCATCACCGTGCGCCCCGTCGTCGTGATGCAGCTGCGCAACCGCGGCGCCGGCGGGCTCGACCTACGAATCGTGCGTCTACAGCCCTCCCTGCTCACGTATGCTGCCAATTTTGTCTCTATCCGCACGGCTGCAAGTTTACAATGTGCTGCTCTCGTCTGGGCTGTGAATGCAGACCGAGTGGGAGCTGAGGGGGCTGGACAGCGGCTACACGCCGGCGAGCTTCGACCTGGGCGTGCGGGGGTCGCTGTACGCGGACAGGGGCCAGCGGCGCGGCAGCCGGCTGAGGGGCCACCTCGAGATCTCCATCACCGTCGCCCTCCCGCCGCCCCTGCGGATCGTGCCGGAGGCCGTC
Source organism: Triticum aestivum (assembly GCF_018294505.1). Lineage (NCBI taxonomy): Eukaryota > Viridiplantae > Streptophyta > Magnoliopsida > Poales > Poaceae > Triticum > Triticum aestivum. Next base: position 162,834,488 of record NC_057798.1, on the reverse strand, counting down.
CTCCGGGGCGTCGCCGAGTCGGTAAGCATCGAGCGCCAAGTCGTGGTGCTGCTGACATTGCTGTGTTGTGCCTAACAAAATCTCTGTTCTCGCCGAGAAATGTGGAACTGAAAGCTTGGAGCGTGCAGGTCCTGTCGACGCTTGCCGAGAGGATGAAGCGGGACGTGGACGTCGGCCTCGTCGCCGACTTCCGGAGGTTCCGGCTGGAGAAGGCGGCGTCCAAAGCGGCGGGAGCGGCGGTGGCGAGAGCAGACAGAAAAGCGTGAAAGGCTTGAGTTTTCTTCCTTCTGACCGTAGTTGGGGATTCGTTCCAAGGATTGTTTTTACAAGATCCTGTGATGTTGCGTGCGATACATACATATGCATTCCCGTGTATAGAGAATTTGATTCGAAATACCTGTAGACCCTTTTTCTGGTATCAAAAAACCTTGAAACCAAAGTTCATGATCCTTTATAGATGTATGACTTTCCCGGGCCGATGTGGACTAACATGACCCAAGCACGAATCACACCTAACGTCGCGCTTGGCATGGGGGTATTTTTATACACCTGTATTTATTTTACAGGTGTATAATACCGGCCACACTTGATTTTGAGCCGGAAAGAAAACCGACGATAGGTGTATTCCGTGGCGAAACGCCAATCCAAGCAGGGCCTAAGAATGTTGATGCCTGAAGGAGCAGCTTCATTGGTTCGCCCCGTTGAAATCGATGTTGTGGTAAGTAACGGCGAAATCGATGTCGTACTAAGTAACGGCGAAATCGACCCTACACCTTACCTAACAACCTGACGGTGGAGGGATGCATGGTGGTTATATGCTTCTTACTGTTATCTCCATGACGGCACAATCTCGCCTATGTCGACGACGAGGTGGAAGAGACGAAGGGGACGAGCAGCTCACGAAGGGGAGGACCACGTCTTGGTGCCGGAGATCTTGGTCTGCACCATTGGTAAGTCGGTGCTGCTGCCGATGCCGAGAACTATGGCTTGAGTTGTCTTCCGCTAGAGGTGAGCGAGTAAAAGGGGGTGTGGCTGCAGATTTCGTGCCATCCGACGCCTGCAAATTTCCATATCCCACCATCTCCATGCCTGCACACCCGCGTACCCCCCCCTAACAAGCCAGGACATGGAATGCTTTTTTTTTTGAAACGGAGGCAAAAGATTTGCCTCATCCATTAATTAAGCAGAAGAGAGTTGTCTGTTAATTAACGGAAAACCGGACTAAAACCGCCACAAACCGCCGAGCGGCACACATAAAAGATACTCCACACACACATCAACAAGGAGGGCCCCATCAAGATACACTCAGACGTCATCGTCATCACTTCTTCCCAAGAGGCGTCATCGCCCTCCCTAAACTCCGAGCAAGCGACTCCGACTTCGCCGAAGACGAACCTCGACCCCGCTGAGGGAGTCATGGACTAAGGGGTCCTCGGGCGTCTGGGCTATGTGATATGGACCGGACTAATGGGTCGTGAAGATAAGAGATTAAAAACCTTTCCCCGTGTTCGGATGGAACTCTCCTTTGCGTGGATGGCAAGCTTGGCGTTCAGATCATGCACCTTCCTTTCTCTGTAAACCGACTCTGTACAACCCTAGATCCCTCCGGTGTCTATATAAACCGAAGGGTTTAGTCCGTAGAGCAATAACAATCATACAGGCTAGACATCTGGGGTTTAGCCATTACGATCTCGAGATAGATCAACTCTTGTAACCCCTATACTCATCAAAGTCAATCAAGCAGGAAATAGGGTATTACCTCCATTAAGAGGGCCCGAACCTGGGTAAACATCGTGTCCCTGCCTCCTGTTACCTTCGATCCTTATACGCATAGTTCAGGACCCCATACCCGAAATCTGACTCGACCTTGTTTCGTTTGTTTCTACTTGTTTTGTTTGTTTTGGCCTTGGTCTTTGCAATGACCCTTCTCGTTCTTCTCGTGTGTTTTGTGTTGTGTGTCATAGATGGTGGCTCTAATGTCCATCGCTCGAATCCCAGCCGCGACACGAGCTCCAAGCGGCTTCGCAATCAACAAGCACCTGAGGGCTCCAATGCCCCTCAACGCAATGTCAAGAAGACCGCAACAAGTTCAAGGAGCCAACCGTTGGCATGGACGAGATGCCTCAAGCCGAGTTCATCATTCGAAGGAGGATTAACCCCTATGTGAACCCTCATGAGAATGTCAGAGGGAATGAGTTGTTCTGGACCAAGCAGCAGAATCTCATCTACATCAATGTGATCAAGTCCAAGCACAACATCTATGTTCCAATGCAGTGGATTGATATGAATCATCTGAGAAAGGACCGGGCATACTTTGGTGAGGCGTTGGACTTGGTGGAGCAGTTTGGCATTGAAGACTTTATCACGTTCCACATGGACTTTGACCCGGAGATCGTGTCTGAGTTCTTTGCTTCCGTCCACTTCCACACGGATGAGGGGCGGACTATGACTTGGATGACCAATGGGAAGAGGATGTCTGCTAAGTGGAAGGAATTCATGGAGATGTTGCATGTTCGTGATGAGGGGCTCAATGTGCCCGTTGGTATCCGCCCTCACGGCAACCCAGAGTCCGCCAACAAGAACAAGCTTCAACTGTTCCTTGTGGAGAAGAAGTTAGCCAATGGCACGCAGTCTTGGGTACTCAACCCTTTCCTTGACGTCATGCATCAAATCTTCCGCAACACTCTCTTTCCGCGCATTGGTGGCAAGGATAAGGTGCATGCTTATCTCGTGGATATGATGCTGCTTTGTGAGGAGGCACATCGTCAAGTTACCCAACCTCTGGACATCTCCCATATCATGTGGGTTGAGCTCCGGTTTGCAGTCTACAATCACAAAGTTCCCATCTATGGTCCATACCTGCACTTCTTGATCTCGAAGACTTGGGAGAAGCACTTTCCAGATGAAGACTTTTCTGCTCCAAACTGGGTTCGCCACGAGCCTATCAAGCTGCGTCAGAAGAACAAGTGGGCCAATACCACTACCCGGGCTAAGGCAGAGGCTACTAGGATGAATGTTGATGAGGACGAGATTGAGGAGGAGGCTGAGGACAGTTCTGCGGGGTACGCTCCTCCATCTGCGGAGCCCTCTTGGGCTAAGAAGCTAAAGGCAAAGATGAAGGCTCTGTTCTGCATGCAGGCCAAGGGGTAGTACAAGACAAATGTTTCTTAGAAGGAGAGTCGCCAGCGCGATAAGAGGGTCTTGAGGACGTTTAGCGAGATCGTGGAGAGCGGGTCAGAGAAGAACATCACTCCTGAGGCTGACTGGATGACGAAGAAGGGCTATCAGTGGACCGAGCAGAGGAGGAGTCCATTCCCGCTGCTGAGACCGATGAGGAGATTGTTGGGTTATCTCTACAGAGGAAGCTACCACTTGTGTTGTAGGTGTCCTCTCTGCCTTTTTGGTGTCTCGATGCCAAAGGGGGAGAGAGTGTAGGATTTGCGAGTCGTGTCTCTTTGTTTTCATTTCATTGGACCTTCGTTCGTGTTGCTTTGCTTTGTTGGTTTGCGTTTGTGTTCGTGTGAGTCCCCGAGACTATCATATGGTGTGAGACATATGCACTCAAGCTTATCTTATCGTATATTATGCTTAGTAGTTTGTGAGCTTATGTGATCTTGTGCCCTTTTCCTTTATGCTCATATACATTACCTTGCCTTCATGCTTAGTGTCAGTTATATTGTTGCAAGGAATGCCTTGTCTATAAAATATAGGGGGAGTGTTGATCCCAGTATGTGTGTCGTGCAGTCCAAAACATATCTATAGAGTGCACACATATACGGGGAGCCTGTCTATATTTTATAGATGTTGGGGTTGCTTATGTTCAGTTTTATATCCTTATGTGCAAATCCCGTATTGTCATCAATCCACCAAAAAGGGGGAGATTGTAAGGGCATATTTCTCCCTATGTTGTTTTGATGATTGATGACAATGCATTTGCGTACTAATCGTGTGCATTGAGCATTTCAGATATCTCATGTCTAGGCACAAGACGATTCAGTGCCCCTCGAAGCCTAGAGAAGACGACATTTCTCTACGTTTTTTTTGGTGGATTTGAGTCGTAGCAAAGCCATACTATTAAGAGGGGGTCCGCTTCGGAAAGGTTAGGGTGGAATCAACATGTACACGTTTGTCCCTGTGCACCACCTTTCCTTTGCTTCTTTGGAGCACCGACCGTTTATTCGTGTCTCTACAAAATGAAGGACTCCAAGTGCTATTGTGCTGCGGCATGCGGTAGTACTACTCAAGGGAGTAGTAGTACCACAGTGGCCCACGGTAGTACCGGCCAGGGAAGTGGTAGTACTGTGCTGTGCGGTAGTACCTCTCCTCAGGCGCGGTAGTACCGTGGCCTCTAGCCCAGCACAGTGACATGCGCGGAAGTAGGGATGGAAGTAATTTTTTACATCCGCACTCTATGCGGTAGTATCGCTCCTTGTGTGCGGTAGCACCGTGCCGGATTTTTGCATGGATCAAAACACAATGGAAGTAGCCACAGATGTAATTTTATTAGTCCGTGCCTTCCCAGCCTAGTCGAACCATGCCTGGCGGTAGTACTGCAAGGACGTGCGGTAGTACCGCTCGTTGCTTTAACGCAACATGGCCTCGTCTGGTCTCTGCCGCGGGAGCGGTAGTACCGCAAGTCGGTGCGGTAGTACCGCATGTCGCGGGCTGAGCTAGTGGGTAACGGTTGGATCTTTCCTCTCTCTATATAAGGGGGGTCTTCTTACCCAAGTTGACCACCTCTTCCCTCCCAAGCTCCATTGTTGCTCAAAGCTTCAATTTCACCCGATTTCTCTCCCTAGCCAATCAAACTTGTTGATTCTCTAGGGATTGGTTGAGAAGGCCCCGATTTACACTTCCACCAAGAGAAATTTGATTCCCCTACTAATCTCTCACGGATCTTGTTACTCCTGGGTGTTTGAGCACCCTAGACGGTTGAGGTCACCGCGGAGCCATATTCCATTGTGTGAAGCTTCGTGGTGTCGTTGGGAGCCTCCAATTAAGTTGTGGAGATTGTCCCAACCTTGTTTGTAAATGTTCGATCGCCGCCTCCAAGGGCACCAATAGTGGAATCACGACATCTCGCATTGTGTGAGGGCGTGATGAGAATACGGTGGCCCTAGTGGCTTCTTGGGGAGCATTGTGCCTCCACACCGCTCCAATGGAGACGTACTTCCTCTCAAAGGGAAGGAACTTCGGTAACACACCATCGTCTCCACCGGCTCCACTCTTAGTTATCTCTCACCTTTACTTGTGCAAGCTTATATTGTGCTGTATCCCTTGCTTGCTTGTGTGCTTGTTGTTGTTGCATCATATAGGTTGCTCACCTAGTTGCATATCTAGACAACCTACTTTGATGCAAAGTTTAATTTGGTAAAGAAAAGCTAAAAATTGTTAGTTGCCTATTCACCCCCCCCCTCTAGTCAACTATATCGATCCTTTCAATTCTCTCCGACATCAACGTGAGTGCTCGGGAGTACTGTTCATCGACCCCGAGCACCGACCTTATGTACTACCTCCGTTTAAGTTTACAAGTCCTGCGCGTATACCTAGGTTGCCAATTTTATCACCCAAATATAAACTATATAACACAAAAGTTATACCTTTTGAGAATAGAACATCTGAAGTTTATATTAATATATTTTTTGTAATATATGACTTGTATTACGTTGGTCAAATTGATGACCTAGGGATACGCACACGCCCTGTAAATTGAGAGAGAGGAAGTACTAGTGATTGACTATATAAAATGACTATTTCTATGCAATTATGGAAACCACCAGGCAAGACTCAAGACTCGTCGACCATTGCCGGCTTCATTCGACACCTTTGCATCCAGGCTAGGGTGCTCAAGTAGGGGAGCCATGGCCATGATGATTGATCGACACTTTCCTTCTTTGTGCGGTGTGTGCTTTGATTGTTGAGCCAAGGCCCGTGTTGAGTTTGCATCGCGTGTGTGTGGGCTGTTGAGCAGTTGGCCCTAGTGAGGGTCTATATTGTTCGTTGTATGTGGCGCGGAGCGTCTTGGACCTCCTTTCCCTGTTTGTTTTCGCTATTTCCATGAACATATATTAGAACCTTCTAAACCGTAAGGGTTTCAGTTGGCTAAAGTCGGGCAAGTGCCTAGGTTTTCAAAAGGAAAAAACATCCTTTTTTGTGCAACCACGAGTCTGCAATCGATCCCTCACACGGCCGCCTCCTCCTCTTCCAGAAAAAGGTAGGGTTCATGCCTCTCGCCGGCGCTACCGCAGGTCCACTTCGTCTCCAGTGGCCGTAGGGCGAAGGGGGCGCGGTGGATCTTGGCAAGAGCCAGTGAGAGGGCTCCGTTGTTAATCGTTCTTTTGAGTTTTATTAGGGTTTGTGTCCTGCTCAGGAAGACGAGACTCCCTGAAAATGGAATAAAAGTTTTCCCGCCTAGCCCTCATTTTGATGATGCGTTTAGCATCGTTGGTGGGTGTGTGTGGAGGTGTGTCCCCGGCGGATCTATCCTCGGTGGATTTGCTCGGATCTGATTGTTGTTCGTCTATGTTCGTGTGTCTTCGGTTGGATCATTTTGATCTACGTTATTCTTCATCGGCGGCTGTTGTTGTTCTGATGTGCTTGTCCTATGAGACCTTAGCACGACGACTTTCCGACTGTCCACTAACAAGTTGTGCCCGACTCCGGCGAGGGAGGGGCGATGACGGCGTCATGCCTTGGGCTCGCTTCAGTTCTTGTAGTCGTCGCTAGGTGGTCTATGGATCTGGATGTAATTTTCATTATTTCTGATGTTTGTTGTACTGTCATGATTGAAAATGAATAGATCGAAAGTTTTCTTGACAAAAAACATCCTTTATAGTATATAATATAGTTTGGTTTATAGAAGATCCGACCTGACATGTACACCCAGTGATGGTTCACTTGTGAAGAACAAAAACATGTAAAGATGATAACACTCTAGAGTCTAGAGCTCCTCCCTCTCATGTAACCTGATAGTAATATTCTCTAGTAGTAAAATGCAACGAATGCCATGCCATGGAGTAGAATTTACAGTGGAGCGGAGGCATGGATCAGAAGAAGAAGAGCGGCAGCAGGAGCAGCAGCACGCAGAGCGCCCGGCGAGCGCCGGCCATGACGCTGTCACGCGTCGTCCCCCAGAGGGGTCAAGGAGCTGGTGGGGCCCCCTCCGAAGCCCGGCGTGAAGGTCGACGGCGGGAAGAGGCTGGTAGGGGCGCTCGCCGCCGGCGTCGTGCCGTTGGAGCCTCCCGACATGGAGCTGCACGTGAACGTTTACACATGTCAGTTGTGAACTTCGATACAGTGGCGCGCCATGCATGCACATCGAAGATACACGCTCACCTTCCCGCGAAGACGCACTGCCCCGAGCCTGCAAACGAGGAGCCACAGGGAGGGAAGAATCAGAGCCCGCCGGGAACAACAAGAAGAAAAAGATCGTGCGTGGGTGTGGGAGGGGAGGGAGGAGTAGGGTGGTGCTTACTGGGGTCGTTTTGGGTGGTCATGGCGGTGCCGCTGAAGTTGCAGCTGGCGCCGGAGGCGGCGTTGCGCTGGTAGTAGTCGTTGTAGGCGTAGGAGGCGAGCCCCGGCAGGTCGTTGGCCTTGTAGCACTTGCCGCCGGGCTGGATCGGGCCGCAGTCGGCGTGGCCGGGGCCGCACGCGTAGTTGAGCCCAGTCTGCAGCGCCGTCGGGTCCGCGCCCTGCTTTGCCACGCAGAACTGCCCCGTCGCCAGCGACCGCCTCTTGCTCCCCTCAGCTTCTTGCTCTTCAGAGAAGGTGCCTGCAAATCGCAATGCAGAAATCGCAAAAATTGGTGCATGCATGCTGAAATATTTCGTTCACTTGTTAAGTAGTGGAGTACAAAGATAATTTTCAGCTTTATTACAGTCTCCGTGCAAAAATGCGGTTCTACGCTACACGAAAATGCAGTATGGCCATTTTCACAAGGGATCAAGGCCTGAAAATGATCGCGGAGCAACCGCAAGCCAGAATGCGTTTGTTCGCAGAATATATATAAAAGTTGTCCAGGACATCTACCCTACAGTCTACACTTTCATGGCGATGCATTTCAAGGTCACACTAGGAAGGAATCTGAATAATGGAAAGTACTCCCTCCGTTCGGAATTACTTGTCTCGGAAATGGATGTATCTAGAACTAAAATACGTCTGGATACATCCATTTTCGTGACAAGTAGTTCCGAACGGAGGGAGTAGAAAGCGAGCGACCACCGAACCAGCCGAAAGCAAACGCTAGACAATGCGCATGTACTACCTGACGCGTTGGCGACGAGGAGGAACGCGAGCAGAAGAGCGCTGCTGCATCCTTGCTGCAGTCTTCTGGTCAACATCTTCCCAGCGTCCGATCAATCGACTTGTATGATCCTCCTCCACGAACACCTGCCAAAATTCAGAGATGTAAGCATCAGTAGTTCAGCACTGTACTTCCGAACTGCGTATTCTCGACATAAATAAACGGATGTTTCAGCAGGAGACGTGTGGTGTGGAGGAGAAGGGGAGATAGCGAGGCGCGTCGCGGTCGGTCAGACGCGATGTTTCTGATAATCTGACACATTAATCGCTGTCCAATCGCAATGGTTTGTCGGCACAATTGACAAACAGAAAGGTATTGTCGGCACGAACTTAATTTGTGATGTATGTTTGAAAACATGGAGTGAAAACTAGCGATATAACTGCGAGATGCGTAGCTGCTAAATGATAATCGGTCGCTGCAAAAGAATAGGGCTAGGGATGATTGGTGAACCTGGACCATCTAGCTACAGGATACTCGAATTATTATTTCTAGAACGAAGTTCACCCTTTTCGGAAAAAAAAACCCGAAGCTGCCGAATTATTCATTGAATATCCACCCAAAGTCCTTAACTTTATGTGTGACGACTTGGATTGGATATCCTTCCAAAGTCCTTAAACTTTGTGTATGGTGAAGACTAGGATGACGGCATGGGGGCAACCATTCACCAACCGCTATCCTTGGCAAGAGCACAAGCATGATTGAAATTGCCGCAATTCAAAGCCTTACAAATTAACAAATACTCCCTCCGTTCGGAATTACTTGTCTCGGAAATGGATGTATCTAGAACTAGTTCTAGATACATCCATTTCCGAGACAAGTAATTCCGAACGGAGGGAGTAAGTTTATGCCATCTAATCTAATGAAAAAGATGATCGGTTTCCTTCATTCATTCAAAGGATTAAGGAATCAAACGGTGGCAGACAAGTACTATAAGTTGAAATTCGCTTAGCTGTGGGCTGAAACCTGAAGTGGAAAACAGAGAAAAACCAACAAGTGCCATGAAGCCTGAACCTAAATACTAAGCTGGATCATGTCGTTGAGAACACTTCACTGATACTTTTGGGGGAAATCAGCGACGGCCGTCAGAAGAAATCCGCACAAGGGGTGCAAGAACTCGAATTCGATGAGAGAGAGAGAGAGAGAGAGAGAGAGAGAGAGACTCCAATCGGAGGAAAGAAGGCACTGACGCCACGCGCCCTAGAGGTATCATCTACAGCGAACAAGAGAAAAATCATGTTTTTGTTCAGAGGGCGGAGCAGGGAAACCTAATCCGAAGAACAGGAACATGAGAGCATCTACGAGAAGCAGGGGAAATCGTGGAGAGAGCGTACCTTGATCGGCCACCGAATCGCCGGTTTGGTGGCGAGAGCGGTGAATTCCTGCTCCTCGCTCTTCCTGGGGGACGACGGAAGCTCTGGACCCTCCTGAGTCTGAACTCTGAAGGACGCAAGCACGGCCTAAAAAGGAAAAGTCGTAGACTGCCTTTTTATTTGGTAGAGTACAAAGTATTTACGGAGAGGGGTAATTGGGATTTATCTCGCTCCAATCAATCGGATATTACGGGACGAAATCGGATGGAGCCCCTTGGAAGAGAATCTCAGCACGAAAAGCTCCCATGATATGCAAAGCTGTGCGTAATCTCAGTACTTGACATGCATAATTAAATTATTTATGTGTTTTTTCCTTGAAAAAATATTTCATTTTTATGATACGTGGGTGAAGATTTTCGTGCTGCCATGCTCGCCACGCCTCTTGTGTCGTCTAATTTATTTATCTCTCGTGGTACGGAGCTCGTGGGTGGAGATTGTAGCACCAAAAGCAGGCGGAGCTTTTCGGTCTACAAAGTTCGTCACGCCTGTTGCATCTTGTCAATTATCTCTCGTACTGTTCGGCGTGTCAATGGAGTGTTTGTTTGAGATGTGGAGGGAAGGTAGTGGCAGGGGTCGTTGGTACTACCACATCGACCACGAACGGCGTCCCGATCGAGTGCGGCATTCTGTGGACTGTCGCGGGGATCGGAGTGGGCACACGCCATTCTGGAGCTTTCCATCTCCATCGCTTGAGTCGCTACAGGATGTAGTGTTCCTAACCTACCTCAGTTTATTTAGGCTAACTCCAACGTGACGACGCATTTGGTGCACTTCTGTCTGTTTGGGTCCAAGCGGCCAAAAATCACGGCCTAACGCGTCGACCCAATATTTTCGCCTCGTGTCCGTCTGGATGCATCTCTATCTTAAATTCGTACCCGATTTACATCCACACGAACACGAGACGAGCGTGCACATGTCTGATTGGTGTCCGTCTCGGTGCGTGCATTTGTCACCAAACCAACCATTACCTATTCTATTAAATTCAAAGAGTGCGCTCGGGCCCGCCATCAATCATAGAAAGCAGTCCACGCCCATTCTTTTTAATGGCAAGCATGTTGTTGCCTGTTGAGGATCGCCTCATCACTTCATTCCTAGTCCACTTCTTCCTCTTGCCCGCCAGGCAGGCCGACACCAACCCTAGCCACCGCCACCATTGGTTTCTTCAAGCGTGGCAAGCATGACACGAGGCCGCAGATATGGCAACTCTGCCAGTAAAGTCACTATGAGAGAGCTTTCATGAAGCTTCCGCTCACTGGTAACATTTCTCATGTTCGCATGAAGGAATTTTCTCACAAGCTACAATCCTGGGCACTTGGATATCCATCGATTCCACCACGCCTAATCACATCAAGCAGTTTTTGATAGCCTACTTTTCTCTCTCCGCCAAACTCCAAACTGGATCGACAGTCACAATTTAATTAAATTTCACATCAGTTTCAGCAGTAAAAACTATATTTCGACAATATATTGGTGAAAAGGAGCATGAGAATTAGTAACATGGAATGTTCCACGTAAGCAACAACTCAGCACCTGGTCACCAGGTCACGATTGCACAACTAGAGGCTACTTGGTTTGTTGTCAATATTTGGCATGCCAACATTTGACAGACCTAACAAATTAACTACCAATTGGTTGTCTACCAATTTCTCTTGCCAATCTCATAAAAGTCTCTAAGTTTAGACAACTATCCAAGTAGACCCCTAGTGTAGGTGGTAGATCCTACTTCTATCTTTTGTGGGAGTTCCTTGTGGATGTGTATAGAAATTAGATTCTTTTTTTAGGAGAAGAAGAGGTTTTAGATCGTTTAGCCATATGGCAGCGACAGTTAATCTTTTGCCTTATTTATTGCCCAAGCAAGTACATTCAAGACACAAAACATGAAGTACGTGATTACACCACAACGCAAAGATCAACCTCCTAAAGATCAAAAGCTTATTCTAGGATGGATGGATGATGCATCACAGGTTCCATGGCTACTAAACAAGGCTTCACAAGCAAAGAAGGGGAGGTTATCAAGTAGTTGCGGGGCTTGATAGAGGTTATTGAGGGGGCAAAGCAGAGTTGAAGGGGCCAAAAGGACAAAGCCTGCTTAAACTTTGTTAATCTTCTAAAATATAACTTAAAAATTAATGGTATTTCACATAATTACTACAAGATATTGGGGGGGGGGGCATAGCCCCCCTTTGCCCTAGTGAAGCTGCGCCATTGTTGTCAAGCGTGACACATACTTCAAGAGATAACAGAGAGGCAAAACTCCAAAGGTGAGCAACTCACAATATGAGGGCTTCAACGGAAGCAACTGAAACCACCAACATGACAAAACTGAGAAACCCCCAACTTTTGTTTTCATAGATATTCATTTGAAGGAAGGTTGCACTTGCAAGCAATCACAAAATACAGAAAGACGTCAAAGGGAAATTAGCAATTCTGTGTGGCACTTGTGATTTCACAACTGCATTGGACAGTTTGATAATCAATATTGAATAAAAATCATAGTCAAGTACTTATATAATTTGTTTGCGTCACATTCTTAGTGTCCCTCTCGACTTTTGTGCAATAAGCACTCAGCTGCTTCAAAAATTTCCCAACTTGATTTCTCTCCTAATATGCTCGCTTCATGTGTTCATGTATTTGTGGTTTTTTAGTCAGTTTGGCTTCATGAATTTTCGCCTTGCTAAATCAAAAAATGCTATTGTACTCCACAAACAATAAATGCAAACAATCATTGCTTAATTGTAGTACTTAAACACAAACACAAGGCATTCATCACGCACAGGCGTAGGCACAATACCATTATTTTTATTGAAGCACTTGGTGATCATCTCTCGGGGGTGCAGTGCACCAAAACTAGATCGACTAAGTTCACGCATACTACATGATGGGGAGAGGAGGGGCCGATGGTGTTGGCCAGACAGGGAGCTCAAACTCGAGCGCAAAGCTTGCAGAAGCAGAACAATGTCGTTGCTTGCGTCAGAAATAGAGAGCAGTGATGACGATGATGACGACGGCTGTGGCTGCCCTGATGGCGATGTCGGTGATGGCTCCACCCGACATACGGCGGTGCTGCTGCGGTGGCTTTTAGTCATTGACATTGAGAGGGAGTTGGAGAAGACGGGTTGCGGTAGCGATGTGATGTGACTGCTCCGACCAACATACGATGGTGTTGGTGCGGCGACTGTTGGTCCTTGACGTCGAGAAGGGGGTTGGAGAAGAGGGGTTGGGGCAGCGGTGCGACAGCGATGGCGATGGCGCAGGTGCAAAAGCAGCAGGATGCAACGGAGCACGAGCATTTTCATGATAGGAAGAGGAGGAATTTATACATGGGGTTTTATCCCTTGGCTCATTTTTCCAGAAACACTGGAGTTTATGTGGGGAGGAAATCACAAAGATGGAGCTCAACATTCTTCGGGAAGTGGATAGTGTGGAGGCAAGCCTATGAAGGAATTACTCACTCCCGGCGGTGACGATCATGAAATTGGTGATGGAGGATGGTTGATGATGACGAATACGGAAGATCCCCCTCTCCGGAGCCCCGAACGGACTCCAGATATGGCCTCGCGATGAAGAATAGGAGGTGACGGCGGCTCTGTATCATAAAATGCGATGAAACTTCCTATATTATTGATACATCTCCGTCATATCTACTTTTCCAAACGCTTTTGCTCTTGTTTTGGACTCTAATTTGCATGATGTGAATGAAACTAACCCGGACTGACGCGATTTTCAGCAGAATTGCCATGGTGTTGTTTTTGTGCAGAAATCGGATTGACCTGAAAATTTACGGGATATTTTTTTATGGAATATATAAAAAGTAAGGATATACCAGAGGGGGGCCACCCAGGAGCCACAAGCTCAGGGGGCGCGCCTACCCCCAGGGCAATAGGAGCACTTTTATTAGCAACCAATTTCGTAAGAGCATCAAATTTTTCACTCAAAGTAGAGATTTCTTCAACCGAATTAACTTTCTTATTAGTAGGTGCTCTTTCGGTGTGCCATTGTGAATAATTTGCCATAATATTATCAGGCAATTTAGTAGCTTCACCCAAAGTAATTTCCATAAAAATACCACCCGCGGCGGAATCTAAAAGATTTCTAGAAACAAAATTCAATCCGGCATAAAATTTTGGTATGATCGTCCAAAGATTTAAACCATGAGTAGGACAATTTCTTAGCATCAATTTCATTCTTTACCAAGATTGCGCAACATGTTCATGCTCAAGTTGATTAAAATTCATGATCTAGGTTCTAAGGGAAATATTTTTTGCGGGCGGAAAATACTTAGTAATAAAAGCATCTTTGCACTTGTCCCAAGAATCAATACTATTGCGAGGCAAAGAACAAAAACCAAATTTTTGCAGGATCTCGCAAAGAAAACAAAAATAATTCCAACTTCACAATAGCCTTGTCCACATCTTTTTTCTTTTGAATATCGCATAATTCTACAAATGTGTTATGATGGGATGCAACATCCTCATTAGGAGTACCGGAAAACTGATCTTTCATAATGAGATTCAACAAAGCGGCATTAATATCACAAGATTCCGCACTAGTGGTGGTAGTAGCAATCGGAGTGCTAATAAAATCATTATTATTGGTGTTAGAAATATCACACAACTTGGTGTTTTCTTGAGTCATCGTGACTACGCAAACAAGATTGCACACAAAAACAGATCTGACGAGAAAACGGCGAACGAAAAAGATGGCGAATAAAACGACAAATTTTTGTGAAGTGGGAGATGAAAACGAGAGGCAAATGGCAAATAATGTAAATTGCTAGGAGATGAAATTTGTGATTAGGAACCTGATAGATGTTGATGATGTCTCCCCGTCAACGGGACTAGAAATCCTTTCTTGATGGCTCGTGTCCGCGTCAGTTTTTCCCCGAAGAGGAAGGGATGATGCAGCACAGCTACGGTAGGCATTTCCCTTAGTGATGAAACCAAGGTCATTGAACCAGTAGGAGAACCAAGCAACACTATGTAAACGGTATCTAACACAAAGAACAAATACTTGCAACTTGACGCGTAAGAGGGGTTGTCAATCCCTCGCGGGTAAAAGATTGGTAAAGATATAATTTGATAGATGCAAATAGTGTTGGGTAACGTAGCATGCAATTAAAAAAATTCCTATGTTCACGCAAGATCTATCTAGGGGATGCATAGCAACAAGGAGGAGAGTATGTCTACGTACCCTCGTAGACCGTAAGAAGAAGCGTTTGACAACGCGGTTGATGTAGTCGGACTTCTTCTAGCTCTGAACGATCAAGTACCGAATGTATGGCACCTCTAAGTTCTGCACACGTTCAACTCGGTGACGTCCCTTGCCTTCTTGATCCAGCAAGACGTTGAGGTAGTATATGAGTTCCTCAGCACGATGGTGTGGTGACGGTGAAGTGATCCGCGTAGGGTTTTGCCTAAGCACTACGAAGATATGACCGTGGGAGTAAACGGTGGAGGGGCCGCCGCACATGGCTAACAATTGTCTGTTGTGTGCTAGGGGCGCCCCCCACACATATATAGGTGGGGGAGAGGGGAGGCAGCCAGGGGCGCCCCACATATATAAGTAATCATGCATACAAGAGATCAAACGAAGACTCAAATAACTTTCATGGATAAAAATATAGATCTGATCATAAACTCAAAGTTCATCGGATCCCAACAAATTAACACACCGCAAAAAGAGTTACATCAAATAGATCTCCAAGAGACCATTGTATTGAGAATCGAGAGAGAGAGAGAGAGAGAGAGAGAGAGAGAGAGAGTAAGCCATCTAGCTACTGCCTACGGACTCGTAGGTCTACAATGAACTACTCACGCATCATCGGAGAGGCACCAATGAGGATGATGAACCCCTTCGTGATGTTGTCAAGATTCGATCTTGTGGTTCTAGAACTTGCAGCGGCTTGAATTGTGTTTCGTCGACTCCCCTAGGGTTTTTGGATTTTCGGGGTATTTATAGAGCAAAGAGGCGGTGCGAGAGGCGGCCGAGGTGGGCACAACCCACCTGGGCGCGCCTGGGCCCAGGCGCGTCCTTGTGAGTTGTGCTCCCCTCGGAGCCCCCCTCTGGTACTTCTTTGGCCCAACATGTGTCTTCTGGTCCAGAAAAATTCTCCAAAAAGTTTCGCTGCGTTTGGACTCCGTTCGGTACTGATATTCTGCGTAGTAAAAAACAAGCAAAAAAATTAGCAATTGGCACTGGGCACTATGTCAATAGGTTAGTCCCAAAAATGATATAAAGTTGCTATAAAATGATTGTGAAACATCCAAGAATGATAATATAACAGCATCGAATAATAAAAAAATTATAGATACGTTGGAGACGTATCATGATGCAATTCTAATGCCATTTATCTCTTAAAATGCAAGTTACACCAAGAGAGGGGGATTACCGGTAGCTGGAATCTAACCTGGAAAATCAATAGAAAAAGGCAATTCTCTAGAGCTCAAAATGAGGCATAGTTTTTGGCAAATTATTTTGGAATTAAAAAATATTGGAGCGAAGAAGTGCTAGAGGGGGCCACATGCCAACCATGTGGACAGGTGGCGCGACCACCCCCTGGTCGCGCCATGTGTACATGTGGGGCCCTGGTAGCTCGTCTCCCGATGCGCTTTGGCCATAAATTCTCATTTTCCCTTGAAAAAATAAAGATCAAAGTTCAGCACTTTCCGCCATCGTCTCGTGGTGACACCAGGGCAGGAGCACTTTATTCTGCAGGGAAACTTCCCTCCAGGAGGGGAAAATCAAAGCCTTCATCATCACCAACACTCCCATCATTGTGGGGATCGTCATCTTCATCAACACCATCTCATCTCCAAACCCTAGTTCATCTCTTGTGTTTAATCTTAGTATCAAACCTCATATTCGTACTTGGGGTGCTAGTAGTGTTGATTACATCTTGTAGTTGATGCTTGTTGTTTAATTGGTGGAGGATTATTATGCTCAGATTGTTAATAATATATTTATACCCACTGATCATGATCATTATGATGATTTGTGAGTAGTTCTATTTGTTCTTGAGGGCATGGGAGAAGTCTTGCGATTAGTAATCATGTGAAGTTGGTCATCGTTCAATGTTTTGATATTATGTTTTGTTGTTCTTCCTTTAGTGGTGTTATGTGAACATCGACTACGTGAAACTTTACCATGCTTGGGCCTAGGGGAGGCATCGTGGACTTAGTTTGTAGCTGATGAGTTGCGAGAGTGATAGAAACCTAAACTCCAGTTTATGAGTTATTCTGTGAGGGGTTGTTTTTATCCACATGTCTAATGTTATGGTTAGATTTATCTTAATTACTTCTCTTGTATTTGTGGATTCTTGCATGGAGGGTATAATCATAAGTAGGTATTTGTTCAAGAAATAACAATACCTTAGCTCCGGTCCACCCGCATAGCACTTATCAAGGCAATGAACGGTAAATCAATGAATCGTGGTGAAAGTAACTTGGCGATATTCCTATGTGTCCTCAAGAGCATTTTAATCACTATAAGAAGTACCACCGGCTTATTGATGACCCACAAGTGTAGGGAATCTATCGTAGTCCTTTTGATAAGTAAGAGTGTCGAACCCAACGAGGAACAGAAGGAAATGATAAGCGGTTTTCAGTAAGGTTTTCTCTGCAAGCACTGAAATTGTAGGTGATAGGTAGTTTTGTGATAAGATAAACAGTAACAAGTAACAAGTAAGTAAAGTAAACAAAGTGCAGCAAGGTGTCCCAATCCTTTATGTAGCAAAGGATAAGCCTGGACAATTTCTAATAATGATAAAGGAGCTCCCGAGGACACATTGGGAATTATCGTCAAGCTAGTTTTCACCACGTTCATATGATTCGCGTTCGGTACTTTGATAATTTGATATGTGGGTGGACCGGTACTTGGGTACTGGCCTAACTTGGACAAGCATCCCACTTATGATTAACCCCTATTGCAAGCATCCACAACTACAAAAGAAGTATTAAGGTAAACCTAACCACAGCATTAAACATATGGATCCATATCAGCCCCTAATGAAGCAACGCATAAACTAGGGTTTAAGCTTTTGTCACTCTAGCAACCCATCATCTACTTATTACTTCCACATGCCTTCCTCTAGGCCCAAATAATGGTGAAGTTTCATGTAGTCGACATTCACATAACACCACTAGAGGAAAAGACAACATACATCTCATCAAAATATCGAACGAATACCAAATTCACATGACTACTAATAGCAAGACTTCACCCATGTCCTCAGGAACAAACGCAACTACTCACAAAGCATATTCATGTTCATAATCAGAGGAGTAATAATATGCATAAAGGATTTGAACATATGATATTCCACCAAGTAAACCAATTAGCATCAACTACAAGGAGTAATCAACACTACTAGCAACCCACAGGTACCAATTTGTGGTTTTGATACAAGACTGGATACAAGAGATGAACTAGGGTTTTGAGAGGAGACGGTGCTGGTGAAGATGTTGATGGAGATTGACCCCCTCCCGATGAGAGGATCGTTGGTGATGACGTTGGTGATGATTTTGTTGGGGAACATAGTAATTTCAAAAAAATTCCTACGCACACGCAAGATCATGGTGATGCATAGCAACGAGAGGGGAGAGTGTTGTCCATGTACCCTAGTAGACCGAAAGCGGAAGCATTAGAACAACGCGGTTGATGTAGTCGTACGTCTTCACGGCCTGACCGATCAAGCACCGAAACTACGGCACCTCCGAGTTCTAGCACACGTTCAGCTCGATGACATCCCTCGAACTCCGATCCAGCCGAGTGTCGAGGGAGAGTTCTGTCAGCACGACGGCGTGGTGACGATCTTGATGTTCTACCGACACAGGGCTTCGCCTAAGCACCGCTACGATATTATCGAGGTGGATTATGGTGGAGGGGGGCACCGCACACGGCTAAGAGATCCAAGGGATCAATTGTTGTTTTTATGGGGTGCCCCCTCCTCCGTATATAAAGGGGGGAGGAGGAGGGGGCCGGCCAAGGAGGTGGTGCGCCCTAGGAGGGGGAAACCTACTCCAAGTAGGTTTGCCCCTCCCTTTCCTAGTCCAAGGAGGAGGGGAAAGGAAGGAGTGGGAGAGGGGAAAGGCAAGGGGAGTGCCACCCCCCCTTCCTTGTCCTATTCGGACTCAAGGGGAGGGGGCATGCCTCTTGCCCTGGCCGGACCCTCTCTCTCTCCACCAGGGCCCAACAAGGCCCATTAGTTCCCGGGGGGGGGGGGGGGGGTTCCGGTAACCCCCGGTACTCCGATATATATCCGATAACCCTCGGAACTATTCCGGTGTTCGAATATAGTCATCCAATATATCAATCTTTATGTCTCGACCATTTCGAGACTCCTCGTCATGTCCGTGATCACATCCGAAACTCCGAACAACCTTCGGTACATCAAAACATATAAACTCATAATATAAATGTCATCGTAACATTAAGCGTGCGGACCCTACGGGTCCGAGAACTATGTAGACATGACCTAGAACTGTTTCCGGTCAATAACCAATAGCGGAACCTGGATGCTCATATTGGCTCCTACATATTCTATGAAGATCTTCATCGGTCAAACCGCATAACAACATACGTTGTTCCCTTTGTCATCGGTATGTTACTTGCCCAAGATTCGATCGTCGGTATCAAATACCTAGTTCAATCTCGTTACCGGCAAGTCTCTTTACTCGTTGCGTAATGCATCATTTCGTAACCAACTCATTGGCCACATTACTTGCAAGGCTTATAGTGATGTGCATTACCGAGAGGGCCCAGAGATACCTCTCCGACAATCGGAGTGACAAAACCTAATCTCGAAATACGCCAACTCAACATGTACCTTTGGAGACACCTGTGGAGCTCCTTTATAATCACCCAGTTACGTTGTGACGTTTGGTAGCACACAAAGTGTTCCTCCGGTAAACGGGAGCTACATAATCTCATAGTTATAGGAACTTTGTATAAGTCATGAAGAAAGCAATAGCAACATACTAAACGATCAAGTGCTAAGCTAACGTAGTGGGTCAAGTCAATCACATCATTCTCCTAATGATGTGATCCCGTTAATCAAATGACAACACATGTCTATGGCTAGGAAACATAGCCATCTTTGATTAATGAGCTAGTCAAGTAGAGGCATACTAGTGACATCAAGTTTGTCTATGTATGCACACATGTATCATGTTTCCGGTTAATACAATTATAGCATGAATAATAAACATTTATCATGATATGAGGAAATAAATAATAACTTTATTATTGCCTCTAGGGCATATTTCCTTCAGTCTCCCACTTGCACTAGAGTCAATAATCTAGTTCACATCACCATGTGATTTAACACTAATGTTCACATCTGCATGTGATTAACACCCATAGTTCACATCGTCATGTGACCAACACCCAAAAGGTTTACTAGAGTCAATATCTAGTTCACATTGCTACGTGATTAACACCCAAAGAGTACTAAGGTGTGATCATGCTTTGCTCGTGAAAGAAGCTTAGTCAACGGGTCTGTCACATTCAGAGCCGTATGTATTTTGCAAATATTCTATGTCTACAATGCTCTGCACGGAGCTACTCTAGCTAATTGCTCCCACTTTCAATATGTATCCAGATTGAGACTTAGAGTCATCTGGATCGGTGTGAAAGCTTGCACCGATGTAACTCTTTACGACGGGCTCTTTTATCACCTCCATAACCGAGAAATATTTCCTTAGTCCTCACTAAGGATATTCTTGACCAATGTCCAGTGATCTACTCCTAGATCACTATTGTACTCCCTTGCCAAATTCAGAGCAAGGTATACAATAGGTCTGGTACATAGCATAGCATACTTTATAGAACCTATGACTGAGGCATAGGGAATGACTTTCATTCTCTTTTCTATTTTCTGTCGTGGTCGGGATTTGAGTCTTACTCAATTTCACACCTTTGCAACACAGGCAAGAACTCTTTCTTTGACTGTTCCATTTTGAACTATTTCAAAATATTGACAAGGTATGTACTTATTGAAAAACTTATCAAGCGTCTTGATCTATCTCAATAGATCTTGATGCTCAATATGTAAGTAGATTTACTGAGATCTTTCTTTTAAAGAACTCCTTTCAAATACTCCTTTATGCTTTCCAGAAAAATTCTACATCATTTCTGATCAACAATATGTTACTCACATATATTTATCAGAAAGGCGGTAGTGCTCCCACTCACTTTATTGTAAATACAGGCTTCACCGCAAATCTGTATAAAACTATATGCTTTGATCAACTTATCAAAGCGTATATTCCAACTCTGAGATACTTGCACCAGTCCATAGATGGATCGCTGGAGCTTGCACATTTTGTTAGCACCTTTAGGATTGACAAAACCTTCTGGTTGCATCATATACAACTTTTCTTTAAGAAAACCATTAAGGAATGCAGTTTTGACATCCATTTGCCATATTTCATAAAATGTGGCAATTGCTAACATGATTCGGACAGACTTGAGCATCACTACAGTTGAGAAAATCTCATTGTAGTCAACACTTTGAACTTGTCGAAAACCTTTTTGCGACAAGTCGAGCTTTGTAGATAGTAACACTACTATCATCGTCTGTCTTCCTCTTGAAGATCCATTTATTTTCTATGGCTTGCCGATCATCAGGCAATTCCACCAAAGTCCATACTTTGTTCTTATACATGGATCCCATCTCAGATTTCATGGCCTCAAGCCATTTTGCGGAATCTGGGCTCATCATCACTTCCTCATAGCTCGTAGGTTCGCCATGGTCAAGTAACATGACTTCCAGAATCGGATTACCGTACCACTCTGGTGTAGATCTTACTCTGGTTGACCTACGAGGTTCGGTAGTAACTTGATCTGAAGTTTCATGATCAATATCATTAGCTTCCTCACTAGTTGGTGTAGTTGTGACAGGAACCGGTTTCTGTGATGAACTACTTTCCAATAAGCGAGCAGGTACAGTTACCTCATCAAGTTCTACTTTCCTCCCACTCACTTCTTTCGAGAGAAACTCCTTCTCTAAAAAGGATCCATTCTTAGCAACGAATGTTTTTGCCTTCAGATCTGTGATAGAAGGTGTACCCAACAGTTTCCTTTGGGTATTCTATGAAGACGCACTTCTCCGATTTGGGTTCGAGCTTATCAGGTTGAAACTTTTTCACATAAGCATCGCAACTCCAAATTTTAAGAAACGACAACTTTGGTTTCTTGCCAAACCATAGTTCATAAAGCGTCGTCTCAATGGATTTTCACGGTGCCCTATTTAAAGTGAATGCAGCTGTCTCTAATGCATAACCCCAAAACGATATTGGTAAATCGGTAAGAGACATCATTGATCGCACCATATCAAATAAAGTGCGGTTTATGATGTTCGGACACACCGTTACGCTGTGGTGAAACTATTCCACATTATTCTAACTGAAGGCCAAACTCGTAAACCAAATATTCATCTCCACGATCATATTGTAGAAACTTTATTTTCTTATTACGATGATTTTCCACTTCACTCTGAAATTCTTTGAACCTTCAAACTGTTTCAGACTTATGTTTCATCAAGTAGATATAACCATATCTGCTCAAATCATCTGTGAAGGTCAGAAAATAACGATACCCGCCACGAGCCTTAATACTCATTGGTCTGCATACATCAGTATGTATTATTTCCAACAAGTCAGTAGCTCATTCCATTGTTCCGGAGAACGGAGTTTTAGTCATCTTGCCCAAAAGGCACGGTTCGTAAGCATCAAATGATTCATAACCAAGTGATTCCGAAAATCCATCTTTATGGAGTTTCTTCATGCGCTTTACACCGATATGACCCAAACGGCAGTGCCACAAATAAGTTGCACTATCATTATTAACTTTGCATCTTTTGGCATCAATATTAAGAAAATGTGTATCACTACGATCGAGATCCAACAAACTATTTTCATTGGGTGTATGACCATTGAAGGTTTTATTCATGTAAATAGAACAACAATTATTCTCTGACTTTAAATGAATAACTGTATTGCAATAAACATGATCAAATCATATTCATGCTCAACGCAAACGCCAAATAACATTTATTTAGGTTTAACACTAATCCCGAAAGTATAGGGAGTGTGTGATGATGATCATATCAATCTTGGAACTACTTCCGACACTCATCGTCACTTCCCCCTCAACTAGTCTCTGTTTATTTTGTAACTCCTGTTTCGAGTTACTAATGTTTAGCAACCGAACAAGTATCAAATACTCAGGGGCTACTATAAACACTAGTAAGGTACACACCAATATCAAATATACCCTTGTTCACTTTGCCATCCTTCTTATCCACCAAATATTCAGGGCATTTCCGCTTCCAGTGACCATTTCCTTTGCAGTGTAAGCACTCAGTTTCAGGCTTTGGTCCAGCTTTGGGCTTCTTCGCAGGAGTGACAACTTGCTTGTCATTCTACTTGAAGTTCCCTTTCTTTCCCTTTGCCCTTCTCTTGAAACTAGTGGTCTTGTCAATCATCAACACTTGATGCTCTTTCTTGATTTCTACCTTCGTTGATTTCAACATCACGAAGAGCCCGGGAATCGTTTTCGTCATCCCTTGCATACTATAGTTCATCACGAAGTTCTAGTAACTTGGTGATGGTGACTAGAGAATTCTATCAATCGCTATCTTATCTGGAAGATTAACTTCCACTTGATTCAAGCGATTGTAGTACCCAGACAATCTGAGCACATGCTCACTAGTGAGCGATTCTCCTCCATCTTTTAGCTATTGAACTTGTTGGAGACTTCATATCTCTCAGCTCGGGTATTTGCTTGAAATATTAACTTCAATTCCTGGAACATCTCATATGGTCCATGGCGTTCAGAACGTCTTTGAAGTCCTGATTCTAAGCCGTTAAACATGGTGCACTAAACTATCAAGTAGTCATCATATTGTGCTAGCCAAACGTTCATAACGTCTGCATCTGCTCCTACAATAGGTCCATCACCTAGCGGTGCATCAAGAACATAATTCTTCTGTGCAGCAATGAGGACAATCCTCAGATCATGGATCCAATCCGCATCATTGCTACTATCTTCTTTCAACACAGTTTTCTCTAGGAACATTTCAAAATAAACATATGAAAGCAACAATGCGAGCTATTGATCTACAACATAATTTGCAAAATACTAACAGGACTAAGTTCATGATAAATTTAAGTTCAATTAATCATATTACTTAAGAACTCCCAGTTAGACAGACATCTCTCTAGTCATCTAAGTGATCACGTGATCCAAATCAACTAAACCATGTCCGATCATCACGTGAGACGGAGTAGTTTTCAATGGTGAACATCACTATGTTGATCATATCTACTATATGATTCACGCTCGACTTTTCGGTCTCCGTGTTCCGAGGCCATATCTGTATATGCTAGGCTCGTCAAGTTTAACCTGAGTATTCCGCGTGTGCAACTGTTTTGCACCCGTTGTATTTGAACGTAGAGCCTATCACACCCAATCATCACGTGGTGTCTCAGCACGAAGAACTTTCGCAATGGTGCATACTCAGGGAGAACACTTCTTGATAATTAGTGAGAGATCATCTTAAAATGCTACCGTCAATCAAAGCAAGATAAGATGCATAAAGGATAAACATCACATGCAATCAATATAAGTGATATGATATGGCCATCATCATCTTGTGCTTGTGATCTCCATCTCCGAAGCACCGTCGTGATCACCATCGTCACCGGTGTAAGTGCATCTAGTGCCCCTTAGTGATTTTGGTGTATTGAAGACTTATAGGTTAAGGGACTGATGCATTTGTAAGTGTACACAGGTCTATATGTGTATGAGGAGTTTGATATTTACAGAGAAAGTTGACCCCTAAAAATGAAGTTCTTCGACTAAAGACTTTGACTTTCTGAAGACTTTCTGAAGACTTTGAAAGTGAAGAAATTGGTGTGACCTTGAAGACTTGGTATTCATTTGAGGAACATGAAGCGTGAAGACTTTTGTTTTCGTAGTTTCATTTTCTCTTTCTTGAGTCATAGGAAACACCGTACAGTTAAGGGGGGTCGAGGAAATACTAAGGAAAAATTTCCATGTGATGCTCAACTCAAAATCCTACACCTACCAATCCCTTCGAGTGAAGCCATTGGAAATCTCATATAGTTCAGTCAATCTCTTCAGTGACAGAGACGCAGTTCTTCTGATCACTGAGGACTTTGCTCTGACTAAGGAGTTAGGAATTCGCCAGTGCGAATTGCCTACACAGTGAGGAACATGATAGCCCTGAGGAATTTGAAAGTCAAATTTCCGACCGTTGCTGTGCTGCGCGCCGGCTGTCCCAAAATATCTTATCCACCTAACGGTCATATCATTAAAGGGCATTTATGTCTTATCATGTCGGGCTGCTCCCTAGGCTATAAATAGCCGCCCCCTACAACCACTAGTTGGTTGGCTGCTCCGAGAGAACTTGACACTTGTCATTTGAGAGCAACCCATCCTCCGAGGACTTCGAGCGATGTCGGTGTACTAAAGTAGGGGTACCTTAGTATCCCGAACTTGTGCACGAGCAGTCGTAGCGCCCCGCGGCAAGGCTTGCCGGGTGCCCGCCAAGATCCTCCGTAGTTCCCATTAAAGCCATTCAAGAACAAAGTGTTTTAACTAAGAAGACAAGGCCCCGGCAAGAGGAGCTTGCCGGGAAGGCCAACCAAGGCTTTTTCAAGGAGCTTGCCGCGACGCACCGCGCGTCCTGGCAAGACCCGGCAAGCGACAAGCTTCCGGGCGCGACAAGACAACGACCGCGGCAAGGCGCTTGCCGCGGCGAAGCCACCACTCTGTGCCCACACTCCAGCGCATCCGTCGACGTGTCGCCGCAGGACCGTTCCAGGCGCACATGGCAGGAAGTTGTGCAGCCAAGCGGTGCGAGGTGGCGAGTGGAGATGACGGGAAGGCCATCGTGGCAAACGGTGGCGCCCCTAACGGTCGCTTTTCTGCACTGTTGGGCGACGCGGACGGGCATTAAATGCTCTTGTCCCCTGCCGTCAGAGTTAGGTAGGGTGCACTGTAGAGGCAGTTGTACCAACCCCTCTTTTTACATTTGTACCCCTGTCTGTGTTGCCACCTGTCGGTGACCCCTTTAGCCTATAAAAGGAGGCCCATGCACAACGTAGAGGGGGTTCGACTCATTCGAAACTACAGAACGCTCACGCTCTCGAGCAAGAACATAATACCACCACAAAGCAGCAGTAGGAGTTTTATCTCTCCGGAGAGCTCCGAAGCTGGGTAAAATCCCTCGCGTGCCTCACCTCGATCTGCTCTTCGTGCATCCTCCGCTCCCCGCCGGACCGAGAAGGGGCCCTGCCCCATAGGTGTTCGTTTCCCACGACATCTTTGGCGCGCCAGGTAGGGGGCGTCGAGGTTGCGTGAACCTGATCCAGCGTTCACGCGAGCCAGATCTTCGTCATCTTCATCGACATGCCACCGAAGAGGAAGGCTTCGGAGGTGGCTGGTCCGTCCGTGTCGATCCCGCCGCCACCGGAGCAAACGGGTGGTGGTGTAGACGCCGGTGAAGGAACGGGCGCTGACGAGGGAGCTCACGATGCTGCCAAGTCCAATGACAAGGCTGCACAGACCTCGGCGTCTGTACATGCACCGCGCCCCTCTCAGGACGCGCGGGACCGACAACGTCATGGTACGCGTGGCACCATACGTTCGTTGGGTCAAGGCCAAGCTGGTGGATCTCGGGACGCTCAAGATCAGCATGCACGTCAACATGCTGGCACGAGCGTGGCGCGGTCGCTTGGGCAAGATGCTTCTCCTTGTAACATTGTTAGAAGTGCGAGCATATCTCGCTCCTCGCGCCGTTCGCCGCCGCCACCCAAGACTCCAGAAGAAGTGTTGGCCCGAGCCCAACTGCTCCTGGACTACCCTCCAGCGCCGGACAAGATCGACGACTGGAGGGCCACCATTCAGAGCCTCATCAGCTTCGCCAACGGCGACACTCCCCGGCAACCGACCACTTCGAAGCCGCGGCAAGACGCCCAGGCGCGGGCCGATGGCGACAAGACCGGTGGGGGAGCAACCACCGTGCACTCCCCGCCCCGAAGGCCAAGGTCACCAACTCGCCAGGTCAACCTCGACACTGACTCCACAGCGTCATCAGATCCGCGAGTTCGTCGTGATCAGCGCCAAGTTCTTCAAGAACGACAGCAAGAGGACGCTCGTACTCGAATCGAGCGTCCAAGAGAAGCGCGACGTCAATCAGACCAGCGCGCTGGGCCCACTGTCGACATGCATGCGCCAGGGGAACCAGGCGACTTGCCGTACGCGGTAGGTTGCCCTGCGTTTACTCGTGAGCTGCGGCAAGTCCAGTGGCCCAGTACCAAGAACTTCAAGCCGGATGTACCCGAGAAGTACGACGGCAGGATACATCCATCGGAGTTCCTCAGCATCTACACCATTGCGGTCGCTTGGGCGCGATGAGAAGATCCTCGCCAACTACTTCCCGCTGGTGCTCAAGCCCAATGTCAGATCCTGGCTCATGCACTTGCCGGACAACTCCATCTCCTCATGGGCAGATCTGTGCCATCAGTTTGTCGGCGCCTTTACAGGCGGCCACAAGCCCCATGGCCAGGAGAGCGATCTTCATCTGCTCGCCCAGAAGGAAGGAGAGCCCCTGCGCAAGTACATTCAGAGATTCAGCCAAGTGCAGCGCAACATCCCAGACGTCCACCCTGCCGCGGTCATCAGCGCGTTCCATCAGAACGTGCGAAACCGCAGGATGAGGGAGGAGATGGCGATGTGCAAAATCAGGGACGTCAGCGAGCTATATGCCCTGGCCGACAAGTGTGCACGTGCTGAGGAAGGGAGGAAACTCCCTGGAGAGAACACAGGAGCAGAAGGATCTGACAGTGAGGATGCCGCCCCGGCAAGGAAAAACCGGCGGCGAACAACAGAAAAAGGAAAGCAAAAGATGTGCTAGTCGTCGAGCAGTCCGGCAACGGAGGTGGCGCCGAGAAGGCCAAAGCTAGTAACTCCGGCGAGGCCGTAGTGGCCGCCGACAAGCAGGATGGCTCCGGCAAGCAGTACTGCAAGATCCACCGCACCAAGGGCCATGATCTCCAGACCTGCAAGAAAGTTGAGCAGCTTGTTGAACTGCAGAAAGCTGAATACGAGCGACGCGACAAGGAGAAGGCCCAAGAAGGTTGTGGAGGATCCGGCAAGAAGCGTACCGTCCGGGGAGGGCGCCGCGGCAAGGCCAAGCAGCGACAAGGAGACATGCCTCCCCGCGGCCGCGACAAGGATGAAGATGAAGACGAAGATGAGGATATGGACGATGATGAGGCCGACGAGCAGGAGTTTCAGAAAGCAACAGAGGTTTTGTGCGTCGGCGGCGGTGCTTCTCTGCATACTTCGCACCGCCAGCTCAAACAGTGAGTGCGGGAAGTTAATGCAGCAGAACCATCAGTTGAGTCGCGCAAGCCTCTGAAGTGGTCCAGCACGCCTATCATCTTTGATGTTGAGGATCACCCTAATCGCATAACTGCGGTCGGGTGCTTGCCGATGTTGGTTTCACCAACTATCCGCAACCTTAAGGTCACAAAGATGCTGGTTGACGGCGGGGCCGGCTTGAATCTGATCTCCTCCGCGGTACTCAAGAAGTTCCAGATCCCCGACAGCGAGCTCGAAGAGACCGACACTTTCCAAGGAATCAACCCGGGAAGGAGCAAGCCGAAGGGGAAGATCACGTTGCCGGTAACATTCGGCAGCGAGCTAAACTTCAGGACTGAGAGGGTCACTTTTGACGTTGCCGATTTTCCATTACCCTACAATGGAATACTTGGTCGTCCAGTGCTCGCCAAGTTCATGGCAGCCTCTCACTATGCCTACAACGTGCTCAAGATGCCCGGTCCGATAAGTGTCATTTATGTCCCTGGCGACAAGAAGGATGCCCTTATCTGTACCGACAAGATCTACCGGGAAGCAGCAGCCGCAGCAGAGCGCAAACCACTTGCCGCTGAAGCTCCCGGGGGGAAGAAGAAGACCAAGTCCGGCAAGAGCTCTGATGCCCGCTCTGGCAAGCGCACCTCTTCGGAGTGCTGCGCTACCGTCGAGGACGCACCATCGAGCTCCACCGGCAAGTGTAAGAAGGCAAAGAAAGCATCACTAGAGACCAAGAAAGTGGCCGCCAAGGGGGACGGCACTGGTGGTACCTTCACCATCAGTGCCACGCTTGACCCTAAATAGGAAAGTGCGCTCATTGCTTTCCTGCGGGCGAATGTCGATGTGTTTGCATGGCAACCATCTGACATCCCCGGTGTTCCCAGGAAAGTGATTGAGCACCACCTTGCCGTCTGTCCTCACGCACGGCCCGTCAAGCAGAAAGTCAGAAAACAAGCAGTGGAACGTCAAGAATTCATTACAGAAGAGATCAAGAAATTGGAAGCAGCAGGCCTTGTCAGAGGAGTGCTCCATCCAACGTGGCTGGCCAATCCTGTAGTCGTGCGCAAGGCGAACGGAAAATGGAGGCTTTGTATTGACTTCACTGATGTTAATAAAGCTTGTCCCAAAGATCCATTTCCCTTGCCGCGCATTGACCAGATTGTCGACTCCACGGCAGGATGTGATTTGCTTTCATTTCTTGATGCATATTCAGGATATCATCAGATCTTCATGGCAGAAGAGGATCAGGAGAAAACTGCATTCATTACTCCATGTGGCACATACTGCTTTGTACGAATGCCTTTCGGACTAAAGAATGATGGTTCAACATTTGCAAGGGTAGTCCATGAAGCTTTTGAGCCACAGTTGCACAGAAATGTAGAAGCTTACATGGATGACATAGTGGTCAAGAGCAAAGACAGAGCAACTCTGATCCAGGATTTGGACGAAACCTTTGCAAATCTGCGCAAGATCAATCTCAAGTTGAACCCCGAGAAGTGTGTGTTTGGAGTCCCCTCTGGCAAGCTTCTCGGGTTCTTTGTATCTCGGCAGGGGATTGAAGCCAATCCCGACAAGATCAAGGCCATTGAGCAGATCGAAGCACCGAAGCGCGTCAAGGATGTGCGAAGGCTTGCCGGCTGCGTAGCTGCTCTCAGCAGGTTCATCTCTAAGTCCGCGGAGCGCGCCCTGCCATTTTTCAAAATATTGAAAAAGGCAGGTCCAATGAAATGGACTCCGGAAGCGGAGGCTGCGCTCCAGGACTTGAAGAGATACATGTCCTCCACTCCAATACTTGTCGCACCTAAGCCACAAGAGAAGTTGCTGCTGTATCTAGCGGCAACCAATCAAGTGGTTAGTGCTGCGTTAGTAGCAGAAAGAGAGGCGGATGATGAGCCAACAACCACGGCAAGCGCATCCAGCGACAAGCAGGGGGCTTCCCCGACAAGCTCTGGTCCCAACAAGGATGGATCTGTACAGCCACAAGAAGAGAAACAGAAGAAAATGGTGCAGCGCCCAGTTTACTTTGTCAGTTCCCTTCTGCAGGGGGCTAGATCAAGGTACTCTGGTGTGCAGAAATTGCTTTTCGGCCTTCTCATGGCCTCGAGGAAGCTGCGCCATTACTTTCAAGCACATGAGATCACAGTTGTCACTCGATTTCCGTTGAAGAGGATATTGCAAAATCCAGAAGCAACAAGCAGGATTGTCGAGTGGGCACTGGAATTGTCAAGCTTTGGCCTCAAATTTGAGAGTACTTCAACTATCCAGAGCAGAGCATTGGCA
This sequence comes from Triticum aestivum, assembly GCF_018294505.1. Taxonomy (NCBI): domain Eukaryota; kingdom Viridiplantae; phylum Streptophyta; class Magnoliopsida; order Poales; family Poaceae; genus Triticum; species Triticum aestivum. The sequence goes on along the minus strand of NC_057798.1, from coordinate 162,804,134 downwards.
GAATTCATAGCAGAATGGACGCCAACACTTGATGAAGAAACTCCAGAGACGAGCATCCCCGTCAAGGAAGCAAGCAAAGAATGGGTCATGTACTTTGATGGTGCCTTTTCGCTCCAAGGCGCCGGTGCGGGCGTGTTACTTGTCGCACCCACCGGAGAGCACCTCAAGTATGTGGTCCAGATGCACTTTCCCAAGGAGCAAGCAACAAACAATACTGCAGAGTATGAAGGTTTGCTTGCCGGACTCAGGATCGCTGCAGACCTTGGGATCAAGAAGCTCATTGTCAGGGGTGACTCGCAGCTTGTCGTCCGCCAAGTGAACAAAGATTATCAGAGTCCGTTGATGGAAGCTTACATTGATGAAGTGAGAAAGTTGGAAGAACACTTTGACGGCCTGCAGATGGAACATGTTCCGAGAGCTCAGAACAACATTGCAGATGGCCTGTCAAAGTGGGCCGCACTTAAGTTACCTGTGGAACCAGGGATCTTTGTGCTCAAGCTAACTCAACCATCTGTAACACCATCAACTGGACAGGGCAAGAAAAGGAAGTTGATTTCCGGTGACTATTTTCCGGCAGAGCTCCCCGAAGCCGCCGCCAAGAAAGTCTCCAAGATCAACACCAAGAGTGCTGAGGAGCAGTCTGCTCCGACAAGCCCTAAGGTTTGTTCCGTTGAAGCAGACGCTCCCGACAAGTTTTGCTCCGGAAAGCTTGTCGAGGAACATCACGCTCCGGCTGAGCCGCAGGTTCTTGCCGTAGAAGCGGATGTTCCCGCAGCAGCATATGTGCCTTTAGTCCTTGTTGTCGAGCCGCAAGCTCCAGCATGGGCACAGCAGATTGTCCATTTCCTTCAAACAGGAGAACTTCCCGAAGAGCAAGAAGAAGCGGAGAAAGTAGCCCGGCAATCAAGTATGTACCAGTTTGTCGATGACATACTGTACAGAAGAAGATTCAATGGAGTGAAGTTGAAGTGCATTCCCCGGGAAGATGGACAGGAGCTGTTGGCGGAGATACATGGAGGCATATGTGGCCACCACATTGGCGCAAGAGCACTTGCCGGCAAAGCATTCCGGCAAGGTTTCTTTTGGCCAACAGCCCTCCAAGATGCAACTGCACAAGTAACCAAGTGTGAAGCGTGCCAGTTCCATTCCAAACAGATACACCAGCCAGCTCAAGCTCTCCAGACGATCCCTTTATCCTGGCCATTTTCGGTCTGGGGGCTCGATATCCTCGGCCCCTTCCCCCGAGCTGTCGGGGGCTTTGAGTACTTGTACGTTGCAATCGACAAGTTCACAAAGTGGCCGGAAGTGGAAGCAGTGAGGAAGGTGACAGCACAGTCAGCAGTCAAGTTCTTCAAGTCGATTGTTTGCCATTTCGGAGTCCCTAACAGGATCATCACCGACAACGGCACGCAATTCACGAGCCGCACCTTCATGCAGTACGTCCAAGATCTTGGCGCCAAGGTCTGCTTCGCTTCTGTTGCTCACCCGAGAAGCAACGGTCAAGCGGAGAGGGCAAATGCTGAAGTGCTGCGTGGGCTCAAGACCAGAACTTTCGACAGGCTGCACAAGTGCGGAATGAACTGGATCGAGGAGCTGCCGGTGGTTCTTTGGTCGATCAGGACAACGCCAAATCGAGCCACTGGCCAGACACCTTTTGCTCTCGTCTACGGAGCAGAGACAGTTCTCCCCACGGAACTCGTATATGGATCGCCTCGAGTGCTCGCTTATGATGAGCTTGAGCAAGAGCAGCTGCGCAAGATGACGCGCTGCTCCTTGAGGAAGATCGTCTTCAGGCTGCTGTACGAGCTGCTCGATACCAGCAAGCTTTGCGCCGCTACCATAGCCGCAAAGTCAAGGCCAGAAGTCTCGAGGAAGGCGACCTTGTTCTTCGGCGCGTTCAATCCGCCAAGAATTCCAACAAGTTGACGCCGAAGTGGGAAGGCCCTTATCGGGTGAAAGCGAGTCACTAGGCCTGGCGCTGTCCGCCTTGAGACCGAAGATGGCTTTCCGGTGAGCAACTCCTGGAACATTGAGCATCTTCGTAAGTTTTACCCATAAGGCGCGGTTGCCGGAACCTGTTCCGGCAACCACCTTTTGTACAAGCCTTGCCGCTGTTGCATGTAACCCTTTACACAAAGCCAGGCGCAGATCCCGTGCATAAATAAAGATCATATGCTCCGCACATCTTGTCAAAATTCATGCTTTTTTCTTTTTTGCATGTATTATCTGACACTTTGTGCAGCACTTACCCCCGGTAAGCAATAACGAGCCTTAAGGCTCCATATCTTTATTTTCTCTTCTTTCTTTTTCTCAAGAAAAGAAGGTTCCTTCGCCCACAAGTTCACCTGGGGGAGAGGAGAAGATAATGGTGTGGACTAGGCGTCGTTCAAGGAAGTATCGCCTTGCCGGGACGCAAACGACAGAAAAGCTAAGTCGCCAAAGTTTGAGCACGATCAATTTTAAAAAATTTAAGTTATCTTCCTTGAATGACCGCGCTTTGTATGGAAAACCTGTGCGCGGAGGAACCAACTCGTAGCTAGTTGCGCCCTTACTTTGCTTCGAGTCCGCTCAACAACTTAAGTGTGCTGCAACTAGTTGCAACAAGGTTTCTTGCCGGAAACAACACCGCCTGCAAGCTGCTGATGTTCCGCACTCAGCGCTCGTGGCAAGGGTGCCTGCGCCGGCAAGTTCCCTGAAAGCGTAGGGTAGAAAAACATACAAAGGGAGGAATCAAGTAAAGGGAATAACATAGCAAATACTGCCCAAAATAAAGTTATATTACAATGATAACTTGCCGCGCTCTAATAGATTGTTCCCGTAACATGTTTGGCAGCGGCAAGAAAAAGGAGAAAACACGCGGCCTAATCTACGCGGCCGCCATCAACCCTCCTGACCTCATTCACCTTGTCCACAATGGGTGCGACAAGGGCCTTGAGATCTTCGAGATCGGCACTCGCCGGCAGCTTCTTAAGGACGTTGGTGAGGTTGAGGCCCGGATTGCGGAAGAGCACCTTCACCAACACCTTCTCCAGAACTCTGGCGCAGATTGCGCGCGACTCGTCAGCCAGCTGCTTTGGGATCCTTTCCCGGAGTTGCTGGAGAGCCGTCGCCACGCCCTTGAAGAACAGAGTGAGCTTGGCGCTGGGCTGGAGATTCTCGTCGGAGGAGTACCCGAAGCCCGCCAAGTCCAGTTGCGCCAGCTCCTCGTCGATGACTGTAGCAATGTTGACGAGGCCCTCTGTCCAGAGCTCCACCGTAGCCCTGAAGGTGTTTTGAGTCTCGGCGGCCCTCGTTAGCAGCTCCTCGTTGGCCTTGATCGCTCCCTTCAAGTCCTCCTCTCGCTTCTTGGTGCCGTCCAGCGTCTCAGTCAGTGTGGCCAGCTTCAGCTCCAGATCAGCATTTGAGTCTTTGGCGGTGTTCAGTTCCTTGCCCTTATCGGCGAGTTGAACTTGCATATCACCATGAGCGAGGGCGTCCTTCTCGCGCTCGCGCTGGATCGCGGCAAGCTCCTCATCCTTCCCTTTCAGATCAGCCTCCAGCTGCGTCATCTTCACCTCCAGTTCCTTCTTGGCGGCCTCGGCAGCTGCGGCAGCATCCTTCGCTTCCTTGAGTGCCCCGCCAAGTGATTGCTCGCGCGCGGCAAGCTCCTCCTCGTAGCTGTCCAGATTAACTTTCCACTGTGTCAGTTCACCTTCCCGGGTGGACAGCTCCTCGGCGGCAAGCCGCTGCTGCTCTTCGGCTTCAGCCTTCTCGAGGAGGAAGGCCTTCCGCGCCTCGGCAAGCTGCGCCCTCTCCTCCGCGATGGACCGGAGGGCCTCTTGGTTGCGGCTCTGGAGCTCTTCCGCATACTTCTCTATGTCCACTCCTGCCTGCGCGACAAGCGCTTCCCGAGACTCCAGCTTCGCTTGTCGGGCGTGGTAGAGCGACACCAACTTCCGAAGCAGCTGCTCCTCCTCAGACTCGCTGCTGCTGCTGCTTGGCGTGTCAACCACTGTCAGCCCAGCAGAGGCAAGCACTTCCCCGTCAAATGCCTCTCCTTCAACCGGCGCCCTGGAGCTCGACGCCCAGGGAAGCTTGATGAAGACACCCTCGCCGGCCTTCAAGTAGGCGCCGGGCTGGGGCTCTTCGGAGCCCGGCGCTGCATCAGCGGCGGAGGGATCGGCGGTCGGCGTAGCGCCTTGCGCTCCTGTGGCCCCCGGGTCGTCAGTGCGATCGCCGGACCCCTCGCCAGCTCCTGCGCCAGCAGCCTTGGCGGCCTCTTCGCCGGCGGGATCGTCAGCGCCGCCCTCTTCTTCGGTAGCAGCGGCATCGTCAGTGTTGCCGCGCACGTTCTCCTCGCCGGTGGCATCGGTCTCCATCGGCTCCATGGAGGAAGGATATGAAGACAGGAAGAGGGAGAAAAAGTCAAGCAAATATCCAAAAAAAGAAGATCAGAAGAAGAAAAACTCAAGGGAAGTTTTCTAACAAGAAGGATTACGTGTGCTGGGCTCTGTAATCATGGGCTCCACCGCCGGGGGATCACTGGTCCCATCCCTTGCCAGAGAACTACCCCTTGCCGGGGACCTCTCCCTTGCCGGAGAGCGTTCCCTTGCCGGGGAATCGTCCCTTGGCGGTGTAGTTGAAGCAGATAGCACCTCAGGAGCGGCTTCTGGTTGTTCCTGATGGGCCTGTTCTGCTCCTACACAAGCAAACCAACAATCAAGATATCAACAAGGAAAGAGCACCCATGCGTGCCCCGCAATAGGAAGTGAACAAATACTTACGCTGGGGGCTGCGCTGGGGGCTGCTTCGAGGGGAGATTGCCAGGTCCGACAAGGTGGTCTCGGACGCGCCCTCTGTTGTCACAGTGGGATCGTCCTCGATGACAACCACGGGGACCTTGGCCCTCTTCGCCGCTCTCTCGGCCAGAGTCCTGAAAAGGAACAAGGTTCAGAGGGAAGCAGATCAGATACAAGACAAGAAACAGCAAGAATCGAAGAAATATAAGTACAACAAGAAGAAAGTCTTACTCCTCCTCCTCTTCTTCCTCCTCATCGGAGCTCAGCGCGGAGAGGTCAAAGTCCGGTACTCTTTCAGCACGACGAGGCGGAGGAGTAGGCTCCCTTGGACGCTTGGCGGGAGCTGCGGCAGGATCAGAAGCGACGGCTCGAGAGGACCCTGCTCCAGTCGCCGGCACGGCGTGAGATGCTCCCGCGGCAATGGTGCTTGTCGCGGTGGAGCATGTCCCGCGGCGCGGCGGCTGTTGGCCTGCCTGCCGCCCTGCTATGTCTCCGGCCCTGCGGAGGCACCTTCTTGGTTGAGCTGGGGGCTGCGCTGGGGGCTCCGCCTGCGGCAAGCTGCTCGAAGACGGCCGGCTGCTTGCACCCTCGGCGGGCTCGCTCAGTTCGGCTTCAGGCTCTCCCTCGCCGACGACTTCCACGACAAGCTCTTCTCGATCGGCAAGGCTTGCCGCCTCGGCCGCCTCTGCCTCCTCCACAGTGAACCCAAATTCACCCGCGACAGCGGCCGCCGCCGCCTCTTCCACCCTGGTAGCGATGCGCCGCATCTCATCATCGATGGTGTCGCGGGTGAGGAGCCTCTGCTCATCTGCACGGACCGCTACCTCCACCAGGTCGTCGAAGAATTGATGCACGACATCGTCGGCGGGCTCCTGCCAAGTTGGGATGATCCCATGCGAGTCGCACTCTGGCATTATTGCGCGGATGCGATCGAGCTGGGAGTTGTTGCACAATGGGACGACGCCCTGCGGCAGCCTGAACCACTCGGGATGGTTGGGGTCGTGTTTGAACAGCTCCTTGAGCGTCCCATCCAACTCCAAGACAGTAAAATTAAAATTGAGGCCTGGGCGCAGCCTCATGATATCCGCCGGACCCCCGAATAGCCAGGCGGGTCTCCCCCTCTCCTGCAGAGGGGCGATGCGGCGGCGAAGAAAGTCCGCGCCAACAGCCCCTACAGTGAGCCCGGCAAGCCTGAACCGCAAGATCCGGGTGGTGGCGATCTTCAGCCTAGCATCGTCCGCCGCCAGGGCGCTCCAATCGCCGCCGCGCACTACTCGGGCTTGGCGCAAGTTGGTGAACGGCTGCGGATCCTCATCAACAATCCAACACCATTCCGCTCTCCACTCCTCCCATTTGCTACGGAGCTCCCCCTCCAGATAGACCTCCTTCATACCGGCTCTCGAGATCCAGGCGATCCCGCCAGATAAGGGCTCTCCTTTCTCGACCCGGGGCATGAAGTAGTGGCGGAAAAGGGCTACGTTTGGGTGGATTCCGACGAAGTTCTCGCAAGATGTGCGAAAACCGCCATGGTCAGAACGGCGTTGGGGGTGAAATCGAGGAGATGGAGCCCGTATGTGTTCATGATGTCACAGAAGAAATCGGAAAAGGGCGGGCAGAGCCCGCAATAGAAGAACAATGGGAAGAAGGGTATCCTTTTGGACACCGTTTCGAAGTAGAAGCTTCGGCGGAGAGTACCTGCGTGCGCGGATGCGCCCGCGTCTCCGTCGACCAGAAAGAGTAGAACCATTCCCTCAGCTCCTTCGCGGAGAGCTCAGGGGGGGAAGAGTGCCCGCTCCTTCCGCAGCGCCTCAAGCCGCAGCGCCTCGGCCGACTTCGCACCCTTCCCGGTCTTCGGAGCCATGACGGAGGGGTGGGGGAGGGCGAGGGCGTTGGCGGCGACGGCGGCGACAGGGGGGGCGGAGCGCTGCTCTCTTTCGGCTTGGGAAGCGGAGGGGAGCGGCGGAGATTTCTGAGGAAAGAACCGCAAGTGGCGAAGGTGGGGGAACGGCCCCTGTTTCCCCTGCTTATAAAGAGGAGGAGGCGAACGTTACGCCTTTTTCGATTAAAGAATCACCCACAATCTCTCCCACGACGCCGCGTTTGACGCGTGCCATTACGGGAGGGCGCGGTGGATACGGAGTTAGATATGGTGTGGACCCAGGCCGCGTGTGCCCGTGCCCTGTTTTGGGCCTGGCCCAACAGCGCTCGGCACCATGTGTGGCCCAGGCCCAGGGGCTCCTGTCGGTGTACTAAAGTAGGGGTACCTTAGTATCCCGAACTTGTGCACGGGCAGTCGCAGCGCCCCGCGGCAAGGCTTGCCGGGTGCCCGCCAAGATCCTCCGTAGTTCCCATTAAAGCCATTCGAGAACAAAGTGTTTTAACTAAGAAGACAAGGCCCCGGCAAGAGGAGCTTGCCGGGAAGGACAAGGCCCCGGCAAGAGGAGCTTGCCGGGAAGGCCAACCAAGGCTTTTTCAAGGAGCTTGCCGCGACGCACCGCGCGTCCCGGCAAGACCCGGCAAGCGACAAGCTTCCGGGCACGACAAGACAACGACCGCGGCAAGGCGCTTGCCGCGGCGAAGCCACCACTCTGTGCCCACGCTCCAGCGCATCCGTCGACGTGTCGCCGCAGGACCGTTCCAGGCGCACGTGGCAGGAAGTTGTGCAGCCAAGCGGTGCGAGGTGGCGAGTGGAGAGGACAAGAAGGCCATCGTGGCGAACGGTGGCGCCCCTAACGGTCGCTTTTCTGCACTGTTGGGCGACGCGGACGGGCATTAAATGCTCTTGTCCCCTGCCGTCAGAGTTAGGTAGGGTGCACTGTAGAGGCAGTTGTACAACCCCTCTTTTTACATTTGTACCCCTGTCTGCGTTGCCACCTGTCGGTAACCCCTTTAGCCTATAAAAGGAGGCCCATGCGCAACGTAGAGGGGGTTCGACTCATTCGAAACTACAGAACACTCACGCTCTCGAGCAAGAACATAATACCACCACAAAGCAGCAGTAGGAGTTTTATCTCTCCGGAGAGCTCCGAAGCTGGGTAAAATCCCTCGCATGCCTCGCCTCGATCTGCTCTTCGTGCGTCCTCCGCTCCCCGCCGGACCGAGAAGGGGCCCTGCCCCATAGGTGTTCGTTTCCCATGACAAGCGAAAATCATCAAGTGAGGAAAACCCAAACCAAACCCCTAAAAACCCAAAGTGATTGAGCATCATTGAAGAAATTGATCCTGCATGGATCCGATGCTTGTTACCTTTGAAGACTGTGCTTCTTCCAGACGGTTAGGCGTCACGGTCCAGAGAATCCAAGAGGAATTGTGGATTGCCGAGTGACCAAGTCTGTGAAGGTTTGGAAGTCACCTGAAGACTTACCACGAGTGATTGGACGAGGTCTGTGTGGCCTTAGTTCAAGGAGAATACGGTGAGGACTGGGTGTCCTGAGCTTCGGCTCAGCGACTGGGTGTCAATTCACGATGCAGGATTACTGAATTTCTGCACTGACATTTGCGATTGGAATGAAGAACTCATTCTTCAGTTCTACGCCACACTGCATATCACTGGAGACGCTGAAGATGTCAATTCATGGGTGTTGGATTGGATGACAGAAAACACTCACTACAAGGCACCGGCAACTAAATTGCTTTGTGTCCTTCCTCTAGATCCTCCCCATGACAGTGCACGTTGCATCTACAGTGACCCTGAACTGACAAATCACTATATGCAAGTGCTTATGAAGCCTTTGAAGCCAGGGCAGGCCCCACGAACCAAATTCCTTGTCAAGGAATTACTCTATGTGCCAAGGACTGTCTATCGCATTCTGACGAAGACAATGAGTCCTATCAAAGGCCATGACTCAAATGATGAAGAAGTCGTTGGCATCATGAAGAATATGCTTTTCAACATCATTCATGGCGTTCCCGTCAACTTCCATGATTTCTTCATGAGGACTCTGGCAAATGTTGCTATGTCACCATTTGAGCTGAAGCCCTATGCGCCTTGGATTATGAGATTCATAAGGGCAAGATCTTCACTAAATTACAAAGCTGACACTCTGAACCACGGTAGCTACTTGCCTCCCATTGAAGTCCTCAAACGACCAGTTTCATCATCTGATGATAAAGGCAAGGCAGCTGCTGTGATCGATGAAGGCATTCGTCCATTGGATGGTCAATTTCGCCTGGCTACATCTTACTCTACCAATGACGACTCTGCCACACATGACACTGCCGCAAATACCTCAGCTAAGCAAAATCCTCAAGCCACAGCACCCAGGGTGATGACTGACCGTGAGTTACTCCTCAGCCTTCATCAGAAGGTTGATCGCAATCACAAATGGGTAAAGCGTCAGTTTGGTGCAATTCTTCACAATATGACCTCAACACACAATGCAGTGAAGAAGAACCATTACTACCTTCATGAAACCCTCAACCGCACCTGGGCTGTCCTCACTCATGTATATAGCGCTGAAGAACTGAAGACTATGGGTCTCAAGGAAGAATTTGACTGGTCTGCACCTCCTCCGAAGAAATTCAAGAGGGTCAAAGTTCCTCCACTGGTGGCCAGCTCTTATTCTTCATCGCGTGCCACTGATGAGTATGAAGATTTGGACGACACTGCAGCATGCCCTGCTACAACGAACAACCCCGACAACACTGGCGCTCCTTCATCAACTTGAAATTCTTCAGGGGCGTTAGTCCTCAGTTTCAATCCTTTTGGTCATTTGATGACAAAGGGGGAGAAATCTGAGTTAGTCTTCAAGCGGGTCTATATAAAGGGCGTTTTCTTTAAGTTACAACTCTCGTTCTTCTAAAACTTTTATTTGGATCGAGTTGTAATCTTAAACCCGATGGTGCTCTGATACTTTTGATGCACTATGCTCCGATACTTTTGATGCCTTCAGCATGCTCATTCCTCGTTAATATTATTGCACGCATGCTGAATTTCATCAGGCACCATATTTCATCATGCATTTCAAATTCTTCATATTATACATTAAATGCGTGTATGAATTACAAGATATAGGGGGAGATCTCCATGATTCAACTCTTCAAATGTGCATTGCCTCAAAAGCAAATTCCTCACTATGCACATCTTCAGGGGGAGTTCTTCTATATCTTGCAATCAAATTCCTCAATATCAGTATTTACACTTCATATGTTTATCCCCGTTGAAAACTTAACCTATATTGTCATCAATCACCAAAAAGGGGGAGATTGTAAGTGCATCTAGTGCCCCTTAGTGATTTTGGTGTATTGAAGACTTATAGGTTAAGGGACTGCTGCGTTTGTAAGTGTACACATGTCTATAAGTCTATGAGGAGTTTGATATTTACAGAGAAAGTTGACCCCTAAAAATGAAGTTCTTCGACTGAAGACTTTGACTTTCTGAAGACTTTCTGAAGACTTTGAAAGTGAAGAAATTGGTGTGACCTTGAAGACTTGGTATTCATTTGAGGAACATGAAGCGTGAAGACTTTTGTTTTCGTAGTTTCATTTTCTCTTTCTTGAGTCATAGGAAACACCGTACTGTTAAAGGGGGTCGAGGAAATACTAAGGAAAAATTTCCATGTGATGCTCAACTCAAAATCCTACACCTACCAATCCCTTCGAGTGAAGCCATTGGAAATCTCATACAGTTCAGTCAATCTCTTCAGTGACAGAGACGCAGTTCTTCTGATCACTGAGGACTTTGCTCTGACTGAGGAGTTTGGAATTCGCCAGTGCGAATTGCCTACACAGTGAGGAACATGATAGCCCTGAGGAATTTGAAAGTCAAATTTCTGACCGTTGTTGTGCGGCGCGCCGGCTGTCCCAAAATATCTTATCCACCTAACGATCATATCATTAAAGGGCATTTATGTCTTATCATGTCGGGCTGCTCCCTAGGCTATAAATAGCCGCCCCCTACAACCACTAGTTGGTTGGCTGCTCCGAGAGAACTTGACACTTGTCATTTGAGAGCAACCCATCCTCCGAGGACTTTGAGCGAAAATCATCAAGTGAGGAAAACCCAAACCAAACCCCTACAAACCCAAAGTGATTGAGCATCACTGAAGAAATTGATCCTGCGTGGATCCGACGCTTGTTACCTTTGAAGACTGTGCTTCTTCCAGACGGTTAGGCGTCACGGTCTAGAGCATCCAAGAGGAATTGTGGATTGCCGAGTGACCAAGTCTGTGAAGGTTTGGAAGTCACCTGAAGACTTACCACGAGTGATTGGACAAGGTCTGCATGGCCTTAGTTCAAGGAGAATACGGTGAGGACTGGGTGTCCTGAGCTGCGGCTCAGTGACTGGGTGTCCGGGACTGCGTGTCCTCGAGTTTAAATACTCAGCCGCTCCAACCAGATGTACAACTGAGACAGCAGTTGGAACAGGTCAACCAAATCATTGTCTTCACCAACCTAACTGGTTCTATCTCCTCTACCCTTTCATTTCCTCATTACTTTGTTGAGTGTTGTTCATATCTGTGTTTGAAGACTTTGACTGAAGACTTTCTCAATTTCCTCAGTTCAATTTCTTTAGTCTGTTTGTCTTCGTCTTGTGTTATCCTGTGATTACGCTTTCTGTACTCTGTGCTAGTCTTCATTTCATAATGATGACCATGCTTGTATTCTGCTATGCTTACTTCTGAGTACTTATTCCGCTGCAAGTAGTTCTTCGCTAAGGAATTTCCTCACCAGCAAATTCCTCAGTGCAGAATTCGTAAAAATCGCCTATTCACCCCCCCTCTAGTCGATATAACGCACTTTCAATTGGTATCAGAGCAAGGTACTCCCTTGTTCTGTGTGATTTTGGTTTAACTGCCTGGAGTTTTAGTTATGTCGACCGCAGGTATGATCAAGGTCTCGGCTGGGTGTCCTACCTTTGATGGGACGGACTACCCCTACTAGAAAAACAAGATGCGAATGCATCTTGAGGCAATTGACAACGATCTCTGGTATGTTGTGGAAAATGGTGTTCCCTCTGTCTCACCCTCACTAAACGCTACCGATATGAAGAGATTTAAGCAACTCGATTCTCAAGCGAAGCATATCATATGTGGCCATCTGAGCAAAGGACAGTATGGAAGAGTGACTGCTTTGGAAACTGCTAAGCTTATCTGGGATAGGCTGTCCAAAGTGAATGAAGGAGTCTCAACTCAGCGTGACTCTCGAGTTGATGTTCTTCGGAATCTCTTCAACCGCTTCAAAAGACTCGACAATGAAAATGTCCAACAAACCTTTGACCGCCTCACTGACATCTCAAATGAGCTTCAAGCCCTCGGTGCCACTGACATCACTGACCATGAAGTGGTGAAGAAACTGTTGAGATCGCCTGATTCCTCATTTGATACTCTGGGACTGATGATACAAGAACGTGCTGACTACAAGTCTCTTGATCCTGCCGATATCCTCAAAAGGCTAAATACTCACGAGTTCCAGCTTGCTGAAAAGAGAGATCTATATGGTTCGAGCTATGGCAAACCACGTGCCCTGAAGGCCAAGGCTGTGTCTGACTCTGAATGTGAGGATTCTGGTAGCAGCCTTGGTGATCCTGAAGAATTGAGCCAGGAGCTAGCACTGCTCGTGAAGAAATTCCAGAAGTTCTCAAGACGTGGTCGCTTTGGAAAATCCTCAAGAAGCAGTGATTCCTCAACCAGTGACTATAAGAGAAGGCTGTGCCACAAATGCAAGAAACCTGGTCACTATATTCAAGATTGTCCTCAGTGGGAAAAGGAAATGAAGAAGAAGAAATACAAGGATTACAGTTCTGATGATGCGAAGAAGAAGAAAAAATCGTCAAAATCTTCGTCATCAAAATCCTCGAAGTCTTCATCTCACAAGAAGAGCAGCTCCAAGAAGGCTCGGGCATTCATTGGCAAGGAAATGGACTCTGAAGCTGAATCTGAGGAAAATGATGAAGAGGAGGCATCTGAAGAATCTGAATCTGGTGTGGCGAGTCTGGCCTTCGCTACTGCTTTCGTCAGCAAGTCCATCTTCAACACTGAAGAAACTGACCCCACCGACAAGCCTGATGAAGATAATGATGGCTACGCTCCCACCTATTGCTTCATGGCGAAAGGTGCAAAGGTACTCAAATACAACTCCTCTGAATCTAGTGAAAATGAATCTGATGAGGATCACTTGCTAAGATTGTTGTAAAACAACAACGGGCTTTTGAAAAGGTTCAAAACATGCTAGATAAAAGTGATGATATGTTGGGTGAAGAAATGGATCGCACTAAAGCCCTGACTGAAAATCTTCAGAGACTTCAATCTAGGTTTGATAACCTTCAAAGTCATCATAACACTCTCTTATCTGATCATGAGAAACTTTCTTATGAATTTCTTCAAGAAAAGCAAGATCACGCGAAGCTTTCTTCTGAATCTCTTCAAAGAAAGGAAGATCTTGAAAAGCTAAGAGTGTGTTATGAAGATCTTCAGAAGGAGCGCGATTCATTACTAGCTCAACAAATCTGCGCTTCTCAGGAAGAATTTGTTCCTCCATGCTTAAATTGCATTGAACGTGAATCTGCTAATTCTTCACCTGAATGTTCAAATGCTTCAACTGTTACAAATTCTTCATCTGCCTCTGCTATCACTAATTCCTTATCTGAGGACATTGCTAGTATCACTGACAATGCAGGGCTGAAGGAATTGTACATGACAGGCATGTACAAAAGCCTCAAAGGGCATCAGACTCTTTGTGATGTGCTTAAAAAGCAGATCCTTAACAGAAACCCTAGGAAAGAGGGTATTGCCTTTGAGAGGAAACTCAATGCTGATGGAACATATTGGAAGCCTGAGCAGTACCCCAAAACCTCATGGTTTGCTGCAAAGGGACCTCCAGTTGATCCATCTAACTTATCTGGCTTTACATGTGAATCTCCTCATTCTTCTGATGAGTCATTTGACTCCAACTATAAACTGTTCAAAAATCAGAATGGTGAAGTATTTGCTAGATATGTTGGCACTAACTGCAGGAATGGTTCCCCTACGAAGAAAATCTGGGTTCCCAAAAGTTATGTTGAAAGTCTTCAGGTGAATGTCCTCATGACACCACCTGTGAAGAACAGGAACCCCAGATCAGATTCTTCATATGGACCAAATTCTTCATATGGATCCAAGTCCTCATACGGACCAAATTCCTCACGTGGATCAAATTCCTCAAAAGGATCAAAGTCCTCATATGATTATCATCGTGCTAACAACTCTGTCTCGTAGGGTAGAGCTAAGGGCTATGAATATGTGCATTATTCTTCAAATCATTATGTTCATAAGTCCTCGAAGAATTTCTCTGCTTATTCATATGCTTACCCTAACCGCTCTTATGTGAAACGAAATGGTTTGGCCTCTATGCCACCATTCTCGTATGGTGCTCGCAGAGTGATGAACTCTTTGCCACCCCTTCATATGTGGGTGGTGAAGAAAAAGAACTAATCTCTTCTGCAGGGTCAGGTCTTCAGACGTGCTTTAACGTCTGAAGAATTTGCTGGGGACCTGACAAAAATTGCCTGAAAGGACGCAGGCGAATCATGATGAAATGAACTTTCATTTCACACGTCCTCATACTGATATATCTGTTTTCTGCTTGATGAAATTCATCTGATGAACTTGATATCATATTCTTCACTGATGAAGCATATGAGATTGTAAGCTACACTAATTCATCTGCAGGATGATCAACCCAAAACTACTGAATGGGTCCTCGATAGTGGATGTACGAATCACATGACTGGTGACAAGAATCTATTGATGGATGCTCCCTTATCACCGTCACATCTGAAGCATATCATCTTTGCTGACAAAGGCAGAAGTCAGGTATTGGGTCTTGGTAAGGTTGCAATCTCTAAGGATAAGCACATGGACAAAGTCATGCTTGTTGAGTCCTTAGGATACAACCTCATGTCAGTCTCAATGCTTTGTGATCTTGATATGGTTGTTGTCTTTGGCAAGTATCGCTGTGTTGTAATTATGGAAGCTGACAATTCCAAAGTCTTTGAAGGCTTTAGGAGAGGAGACCTGTATATTGTTGATTTCTCTACAGGACCACAACCAGCCGTGTGTCTACTTGCAAAAGCTTCAGAAGGCTGGCTATGGCATCGACAACTTGGTCACGCAGGCATGAGGAATTTGAACATGCTTGCCAAGAAGAAGCATGTCATTGGCATTGAAAATGTCAAATTCCTCAAGGATCACTTATGCGGAGCCTGTGAAGCTGGAAAAATGACCAAGGCCAAGCATCCAGCGAAGACTATCATGACCACTACTCGTTCATTCGAATTGCTTCACGTGGACCTCTTCGGACCTAACCATTACTCAGCAGTCACTAATGATGCATCTTTATATTGTTTTGTCATTGTTGATGATTACTCTCGATATACATGGGTACACATTGTTACTTACACGCATGAAGTGCAGGAAGTCTTCAAACGATTTTCCTCGAGGGCTTCAACCAACTTTGGTGTGAAGATCAAGCACATCAGAAGTGACAATGGAACTGAGTTCAAGAATTCTGGTCTTGATGCCTATCTTGATGAACTTGGTATTACTCATGAGTTATCTGCTCCCTATACTCCTCAGCAAAATGGCGTCGTGGAGCGCAAAAACCGAACTCTTGTTGAGATGGCTCGCACTATGCTTGATGAATACAAAACGCCTCAGCGTTTTTGGATTGATGCAATTGATACTGCGTGCCACATCATCAACAGAGTATATCTTCACAAATTCTTCAAGAAGACGGCCTATGAACTCCTCACTGACAAGAAACCCAATGTGAGTTATTTCAAAGTCTTCGGTGCTAAATGTTGGATTAGAGATCCTCACCACAATTCTAAATTTGCACCGAAAGCACATGAAGGTTTTATGCTTGGTTAAGGAAAGGACTCGCACACCTACAGAGTCTTTAACATTGTTCTTCACAAGATTGTTGACACTGTAGATGTGCGGTTCGATGAAACTAATGGCTCGCAAAGAGAGCACCTACCTTCTGTGTTAGATGAACCAGCACCTGAGGATTCTATCATGTCCAAGGCAACTGAGGATATCATTCCTACTGAAGAATCTGTTGAAGAATTCATTCCAATTCATGAAGAACGTCGAGCTGATGCACCTGAAGAAAATCCTGAGCAAAATGGTGCTGAAGAAAATGCTGATCAAATTCCTCAGCGACAACCAACTCATCCTCGCGTTGCAAAAGAAGTGCAAGTGGAGAAGATCATCAATGACATTAGCGCACCAGGTCCTATCACACGCTCAAAAGCTTCACATTTATCTAACTTTTGTGGGCAATATGATTTTGTCTCTATCACAGAGCCCACTAAGGTAGATGAAGCATTTCTGGAGCCAGAGTGGATTCAGGCTATGCAAGAAGAATTACATTAGTTCGAGCTTAACAATGTCTGGGAACTGGTCAATCGCCCAGATCCTCGCAAGCATAATATCATTGGCACAAAGTGGATCTACCGCAACAAGCAAGATGAAAATGGCCTTGTGGTGAGGAATAAGGGACGACTAGTAGCTCAAGGCTACACACAGGTTGAAGAATTGATTTTGATGAAACTTTTGCACTTGTTGCTAGACTTGAGGCTATTCGCATATTACTTGCTTATGCTAACCATCATGATATCATCTTATATCAAATGGATGTGAAAAGTGCATTCCTCAATGGTAAGCTTGAGGAAGAAGTATATGTTGCTCAACCCCCAGGTTTTGAAGATCCAAAGAATCCTGACAAAGTCTTCAGACTTAATAAGGCCCTCTATGGCCTCAAGCAAGCCCCTCGGGCGTGGTATGACACATTGAAGGAATTTTTCTTGAAGAATGGCTTCACACCCGGTTCACTCGATCCTACTCTCTTTACTAAATCTTATGATGGTGAACTGTTTGTGTGCCAAATATATGTTGATGATATTATCTTTGGCTGTACTGACCAACGTTATAATGATGAATTTGCCTATATGATGAGTGAAGAATATCAAATGTCTATGATGGGAGAGTTGAAATTCTTCTTAGGTCTTCAAATTCGTCAGCAGCGCAATGGCATATTCATATCTTAGGAGAAATACCTCAAAGATGTACTGAGGAAATTCGGCATGCAAGATTGCAAAGGCGTCAAAATTCCTATGCCCACAATGGCCATCTATGCACTGATGAAAATGGTATTGACTTCGATCACAAGGTATACCGCTCCATGATTGGTCCTTTATTGTACTTATGTGCATCTAGGCCAGATATAATGCTTAGTGTTTGCATGTGTGCCCGATTTCAAGCTGCACCAAAGGAATCACACCATAAGGCTGTGAAGCATATTGTTCGATATCTAGCTCACACACCAACACTAGGATTATGGTACCCCAAGGGCTCTGCTTTTGATCTCATTGGATATTCTGACTCTGACTATGCTGGTGATCGTGTGGACCGCAAGTCAACATCTGGCACTTGTCATTTCCTCGGACGATCTTTGGTCTGTTGGTCCTCGAAGAAACAGAACTGCGTATCACTGTCTACTGCTGAAGCTGAATACATTGCTGCTGGCTCTTGATGTGCTCAACTGCTTTGGATGAAGCAAACCCTCAAGGACTATGGCGTCAACGTGAAGAATGTGCCTCTCCTCTGCGACAATGAGAGTGCCATCAAGATTGCTCACAACCCAGTTCAGCACTCGAAGACAAAGCACATTCAAATTCGTCATCATTTTCTTCGTGATCATGTGTTGAAGGGCGACATCTCCATCGAGCACGTGAAGACTGAAGAACAGCTAGCTGATATCTTCACTAAGCCCTTGGATGAGAAGAGATTTAGCAAGTTGCGGTGTGAGCTAAATATCTTAGAATCTTCAAATGTTCTTTGAAAAGGACACACATCCTAACACTTATGCAAAATTGATGACTTAGATGTGCAACACATGAAGAAATGTTTTTCTTTAATCAATGAAGAATAACACTCTAAGTGTGAAGAAATTAATGAAGAATTTGATTCTCAGAACCCTACGACAATTGTACGCGGTGTCTGAAATCATCATTCTTATACGGTGGGTCGCGCCACCACAAAACTTGAAAATCTTCAATTTGAGTTTTTCCTTAGTTTTTGAAATTCTTCAGTTTTTCAAATTCTTCAACTTTGCAAAATCTTCACTGGTTCCGTCGTTTTTCTTCATTGGCCATATATATATATATATATATATGAGTTTATGTCCTCTACAGCATTCACTTATAGCTATTTCTTCAAGTTGCGTTTTCTGCTAAGTGAATGTGATCGGACCCTTCCCCCTCTATGCTATACTCAACCCAATCTATTCACAAATTCTTCATGTGCGTTCTATTTGAAACTCGTTCAAAGTCTTCACTGTGTCCTTGTCAGCTGAAGAAATTGCGAACGAAACTTTAAAACAAATCTTATCCAGATTTTTGGTTTTACCGCTCAAACCGTTCCGCATCCCACGATGCATTATTCTATTCACCCACGATCTTACACGATCTCAACTACACAGTACGTGGGTGACACATGTCGCGTGAAGGAGAAAGGGCAGGGGCATGTTCGTCCCAAAATCTTCGGCCGAACAGTTTTTCACCGTGACTATAAATACCCCTCTCCCCTTCCTTACTTCATTTACTCCGCTCGACCGTTGTCTCTCGCTCGAGCTCCTCAAACCCTAGCGCCACCGCTACTCCATCGTCACCGGTGAGGAAGAGCTTCGCTGCCTCGACCTCGTTGCCGTCGTACTCGCGCCGGTTGCGGAAATCTTCACTCCGCCGCCGCCGTAGCTGTCTCCCTCTGCCAAGTTAGGGCGTGGGAGATCTAACTTGACGAACTTCAAATCCGTTCTGCTCAGTTCATCGTGTTCTTCATTTCGGGTAATTAAAAGTTACTTTTGTTACTCACTTTGATTCCCAAACTTTCCTGAAAATCTTCAAAGGTGTTTTATTCTTCAAATCTTCACACATATGAACACCTCACAGATCATATGATCTTGAACTATTTCTCTAAGCAATCATTTTCTTCAAGATTCCCTAATTGTGTGGATCTTCGATCTGTACAACTCTGGAACCTAAGACAAAACGCTTGGTGAAATTCCTCAAGGTTCATCTGGTCAAATTCCTCAAAACTTGTCTTTTCGAAAAACCTTCTGAGAACGCGTATGACCTCTCCAAATTCCTCGCACCTATACTCTGTTCACAGGTACTCATGTCAGCTGCTGAATCACTAGGTTCTCATCAACTTAACTCATTTGCAGCGTTCCTTGAAGAAAAACTACATACTTCTTCAAAGTGTTTTATTGTCCAAATTCCTCATCTGAAGAATATGGCTGAAGGCAATAGACCGCAGAAAGGAGGAAAGAAGCCTGAGGTCATGACTACTTTCGAGATCCCTGATGACATTTACAAGGACTATTGCACACCTGATGAAGCCAAGTTTGGCAAAGAAAATAAAAATCAGCGCAAGGTGCACATACAGAGGATTGAACAGAGATGGGCAAGAGAATGGAGGGAGTACAGATATGTTACTCCAAAGTATATGAAGAAATTTGCTTTAAATCCTCCATGCCCAAGAGCTCCATTGGCACCTGGCCAAGTAGCTGATCCCACCAGTATCAAAAGTGGTGAGGACTTTCCTGAAGAATGGGCTAAGCGCCAAGCCAAATTGGCAAGGCAAGCCAAGGAGGCAGTGAAGAAATTCAATGAGGATTCTGCCACTGCTGCTGCAACTGAGGCCTCGGTCAAGCCGAGGAAATCCATGCCAAAGAAGCCTGCTCGTAAGCCAAGTGCTTCCCCAACAGCGCCCTCACGGCCAAGTTCCTCAGCTATGCCCTCACAGAAAATTCCTCAGACTGCTACTGCTCCATCAAAGTCCTCAGCTCCTGTGCATCTGGCTACATGTCAAAGGACTACGGGTTTCTCGATTGCCTCTGGTGTCTCAGCAAGTTCCTCAGCTGCACCAATGTCCTCATCAGGCCCCACACTGTTGAAGACTAAGGCAACAACTGGATGCGGTCCTCGGCCAAGTCCAAGGAAGAAACAGGTTGCATTCCATGTGCCATCTGATGATGAAGCTTCTGATGATGAACTTGCAGAAATCATCAGAGACAGACAGGTAAAGGCCGCTAGAGCCAAAGGCACATCTGTGCCACTGCTTTTGGATCCAAGGAAAATCCTCGATTACATTGATCTCTGGCACAAGGATCCAAACACTCCAATGCCTGATCTTCCTCTGACTCCTGGTCAAAGTCACATGATGACCCATTTCATCACTCAAGAGAAATGGAAATTTGAAAAGGCAAGAGAGATCAAGAAAGCTCAATACAGAAAGGAGAAGCTCCTGAAGAAAAATGTTGTCAGAATGACACCTGAGGAACTTCTCAAGGCTCAGTCTGAAATTCATGCCCTCAGCAAAGACTTTGATGACTACTATGCTGATTGGCAAGGAGCCAAAGTGAGATTCGTCGATCTGATGAAGAAATTCACGGATGTTGCAGCCCCATCGCAACAAGAAAATCTTCAGGCTGCAGACTCTGCTCAGCCTGCAGGAACGGTTCCCCTATGAAGAAAATCTGGGTTCCCAAAAGTTATGTTGAAAGTCTTCAGGTGAATGTCCTCATGACACCACCTGTGAAGAACAGGAACCCCAGATCAAATTCTTCATATGGACCAAATTCTTCATATGGATCCAAGTCCTCATACGGACCAAATTCCTCACGTGGATCAAATTCCTCAAAAGGATCAAAGTCCTCATATGATTATCATCGTGCTAACAACTCTGTCTCGCAGGGTAGAGCTAAGGGCTATGAATATGTGCATTATTCTTCAAATCATTATGTTCATAAGTCCTCGAAGAATTTCTCTGCTTATTCATATGCTTACCCTAACCCCTCTTATGTGAAACGAAATGGTTTGGCCTCTATGCCACCATTCTCGTATGGTGCTCGCAGAGTGATGAACTCTTTGCCACCCCTTCATATGTGGGTGGTGAAGAAAAAGAATTAATCTCTTCTGCAGGGTCAGGTCTCCAGACGTGCTTTAATGTCTGAAGAATTTGCTGGGGACCTGACAAAAATTGCCTGAAAGGACGCAGGCGAATCATGCTGAAATGAACTTTCATTTCACATGTCCTCATACTGATATATCTGTTTTCTGCTTGATGAAATTCATCTGATGAACTTGATATCATATTCTTCACTGATGAAGCATATGAGATTGTAAGCTACACTAATTCATCTGCAGGATGATCAACCCAAAACTACTGAATGGGTCCTCGATAGTGGATGTACGAATCACATGACTGGTGACAAGAATCTATTGATGGATGCTCCCTTATCACCGTCACATCTGAAGCATATCATCTTTGCTGACAAAGGCAAAAGTCAGGTATTGGGTCTTGGTAAGGTTGCAATCTCTAAGGATAAACACATGGACAAAGTCATTTGTTGAGTCCTTAGGATACAACTTCATGTCAGTCTCAATGCTTTGTGATCTTGATATGGTTGTTGTCTTTGGCAAGTATCGCTGTGTTGTGATTATGGAAGCTGACAATTCCAAAGTCTTCGAAGGCTTTAGGAGAGGAGACCTGTATATTGTTGATTTCTCTACAGGACCACAACCAGCCGTGTGTCTACTTGCAAAAGCTTTAGAAGGCTGGCTATGGCATCGACGACTTGGTCACGCAGGCATGAGGAATTTGAACACGCTTGCGAAGAGGAAGCATGTCATTGGCATTGAAAATGTCAAATTCCTCAAGGATCACTTATGCGGAGCCTGTGAAGCTGGAAAAATGACCAAGGCCAAGCATCCAGCGAAGACTATCATGACCACTACTCGTCCATTCGAATTGCTTCACATGGACCTCTTCGGACCTAACCATTACTCAGCAGTCACTAATGATGCATCTTTATATGGTTTTGTCATTGTTGATGATTACTCTCGATATACATGGGTACACATTGTTACTTACAAGCATGAAGTGCAGGAAGTCTTCAAACGATTTTCCTCGAGGGCTTCAACCAACTTTGGTGTGAAGATCAAGCACATCAGAAGTGACAATGGAACTGAGTTCAAGAATTCCGGTCTTGATGCCTATCTTGGTGAACTTGGTATTACTCATGAGTTATCTGCTCCCTATACTCCTCAGCAAAATGGCGTCGTTGAGCGCAAAAACCGAACTCTTGTTGAGATGGCTCGCACTATGCTTAATGAATACAAAACGCCTCAGCGTTTTTGGATTGATGCAATTGATACTGCGTGCCACATCATCAACAGAGTATATCTTTTTTGATAGCACTGTATAATACATCATGCTCCTTGTGTTTCCTCTCTTTTTTGATACCATTTCACAAAGTCCACGAGGTAGTAGCCCCTTGTGTTTCCTCTCTTTTTTGATAGCACTGTATAGTACATCATGCTCAACTGATTGGAAAGATTCAATTGTACGGCTTCTCTTCATCTTGGACTTATAATCTCCTGGCGACAATGAAATAAGAACTAAGTAATATGATTTAACACCACCAATTCATCGAGTTTGCATGACATAAAAGGACCCAGGGAAAATAATTAAATGATACAGAGTTGAGTATTGTTGAAGATACTGAATTAATTGCTTAGATGATACAGATTTAGAAAAAAAATTGCTGGAATGGTTGATGACATAGAAGGATTTCCAATTAATTGAACAATATGTACTACCTGTGCCGCTATACCGCAGTGTGTGCGTGCACTGTAATTTAGGAACACTTCAATAAGATCAAAAGAAGGAGAGGCAGGTGGTCAGGACACCGGACCAGGCGGGCGGCGCGGCGGCCGGCGGGGAAACATGGTTGATGACTAACGAGGGCGGCGGCGACTAGGCGAGGGTTTCTCGATCGGGAGAGGTTTTTTCCTTGGCAAATGAACGACAGATCAAAGCATCGACGTACTGCGCGATTGATTTTCTATTCAATCGATCGACTTGACTTGGGCTAATGGGCTGAAGCCTTGTACGTGAAGCCCGGGGCTAATCTTCTATCTATCCCAAATTCTGATAAAATTGCTTCTATACGTACATGTGCTAGTTGGGCCACGCCTGGGGCTACAGCCCCAGTTGCCCCAGGCCCAATTTCGCCCCTGATACCGCCGAACCAAAGTATGACATGCTGGTAAGCAGTATGACTTGTATCTCCCACAACTCACTTGTGTTCTACTCGTGCATATAACATCTACGCATAAAACCTGGCTCGGATGCCACTGTTGGGGAACGTAGTAATTTCAAAAAAATTCCTACGCACACGCAAGATCATGGTAATGCATAGCAACGAGAGGGGAGAGTGTTCTCCACGTACCCTCGTAGACCGAAAGTGGAAGCGTTAGAACAACGCGGTTGATGTAGTCGTACGTCTTCACGGCCCGACCGATCAAGCACCGAAACTACGGCACCTCCGAGTTCAAGCACACGTTCAGCTCGATGACGTCCCTCGAACTCCGATCCAGCCGAGTGTCAAGGGAGAGTTATGTCAGCATGACGGCGTGGTGACGATCTTGATGTTCTACCGACGCAGGGCTTCGCCTAAGCACCGCTACGATATTATCGAGGTGGATTATGGTGGAGGGGGGCACCGCACACGGCTAAGAGATCCAAGGGATCAATTGTTGTTTTTATGGGGTGCCCCCCTCCTCCGTATATAAAGGGGGGAGGAGGAGGGGGCCGGCCAAGGAGGTGGCGCGCCCTAGGAGGGGGAAACCTACTCCAAGTAGGTTTGCCCCTCCCTTTCCTAGTCCAAGGAGGAGGGGAAGGGAAGGAGTAGGAGAGGGGAAAGGCAAGGGGGGCGCCGCCTCCCCCCCTTCCTTGTCCTATTCGGACTCAAGGGGAGGGGGCGCTCCTCTTGTCCTTGCCGGCCCCTCTCTCTTTCCACTAGGGCCCAACAAGGCCCATTAGTTCCCGGGGGGTTCCGGTAACCCCCGGTACTCCGATATATATCCGATAACCCCCGGAACTATTCCGGTGTCCGAATATAGTCGTCCAATATATCAATCTTTATGTCTCGACCATTTCGAGACTCCTCGTCATGTCCGTGATCACATCCGGGACTCCGAACAACCTTCGGTACATCAAAACATATAAACTCATAATATAACTGACATCGTAACGTTAAGTGTGCGGACCCTACGGGTTCGAGAACTATGTAGACATGACCTAGAACTGTTTCCGGTCAATAACCAATAGCGAAACCTGGATGCTCATATTGGCTCCTACATATTCTACGAAGATCTTCATCGGTCAAACCGCATAACAACATACGTTGTTCCCTTTGTCATCGGTATGTCACTTGCCCGAGATTCGATCGTCGGTATCCAATACCTAGTTCAATCTCGTTACCGGCAAGTCTCTTTACTCGTTGCGTAATGCATCATTCCGTAACCAACTCATTGGCCACATTGCTTGCAAGGCTTATAGTGATGTGCATTACCGAGAGGGCCCAGAGATACCTCTCCGACAATCAGAGTGACAAAACCTAATCTCGAAATACGCCAACTCAACATGTACCTTTGGAGACACCTGTAGAGCTCCTTTATAATCACCCAGTTACGTTGTGACGTTTGGTAGCACACAAAGTGTTCCTCCGGTAAACGGGAGTTGCATAATCTCATAGTTATAGGAACTTTGTATAAGTCATGAAGAAAGCAATAGCAACATACTAAATGATCAAGTTCTAAGCTAACGGAGTGGGTCAAGTCAATCACATCATTCTCCTAATGATGTGATCCCATTAATCAAATGACAAAACATGTCTATGGCTAGGAAACATAACCATCTTTGATTAATGAGCTAGTCAAGTAGAGGCATACTAGTGACATCTAGTTTGTCTATGTATTCACACATGTATCATGTTTCCGGTTAATACAATTATAGCATGAATAATAAACATTTATCATGATATGAGGAAATAAATAATAACCTTATTATTGCCTCTAGGGCATATTTCCTTTAGATTTCCCCCTCCCGGAGGGAAGTGTCCCCGGCAGAACAGCTCTGCCGGAGCCCTAGATTGATTCCGCCAAGGTTCCGCCTCGTGGCGGCGGAGTTTCGTCCCGTAAGCTTGCCCACGATTTTTTCCAGGGTAAAAGTGATGATATAGCAGAAGATGGACGCTGGAGGCCCGCCGGGGGGCCCAGGAGATAGGGGGCGCGCCTTATAGGGGGGTGCCCCCTGTCTCCTGGACAGGGTGTGGTCCCCCTGGCATATTTCTTTTGCTCAGAAATTCTTATTAATTCCAAAAAGTTGTTTCGTGGAGTTTCAAGACTTTTGGAGCTGTGCAGAATAGGTTTCCAACGTTTGCTCCTTTTCCAGCCAGAATTCCAGCTGCCGGCATTCCCCCTCTTCATGGTAAACCTTGTAAAATAAGAGATAATAGCCATAAGTATTGAGATATAATGTGTAATAACAGCCCATAATGCAATAAATACTGATATAAAAGCATGATGCAAAATGGATGTATCAACTCCCCCAAGCTTGGACCTCGCTTGTCCTCAAGCGGAAGCCGAAATTGAAAAATATGCCCACATGTTTAGAGATAGAGGTGTCGATAAAAATAAAATACGGACATGAGGGCATCATGATCATTCTAATAACAGCAACATATATAGATTTTGTCATATGATTTTTTATGCTCAAGTAACAAGCAATTCACAATGTCAAGTATGGTTCAAAAACTTCATTGGGAACTAACAAACTATAATCTCAGTCACTGAAGCAATTGGAATTTATTGTAACATCAGAAAGAGTCAATAATAGAGCTTTTCAGCATGCTCACATACTCTACTATCTCGTAGTCTCCTGCAATTGCTAACACTCACACGGTACTTGTGGTTATAGAGTTTCAGCCGGACACTGAGAAAGATAAGGGCTTATTGTGCTGCCTTCCAACGTATTCACCTTTAGGTGATGTCAACAATAATAGCCCATGCCAACTTACATCCAATTGGATATATATATCATGATCTTTCAAACACGAGGAGCTTGCCAAAGGATAAAATAAAAAAGGAAAGGTGAGGATCACCTTGACTCAAGCATAAAGTAAAAACATAAAGTAAAAGATAGGCCCTTCGCAGAGGGAGCAGAGGTTGTCATGCACGTTTAGGGTTGATGCACGAAATCTTAATGCAAAAGAACGTCACTTTATATTGCCCCTTGTATGTGGACCTTTATTATGCAGTCTATCGCTTTTATTACTTCCACAACAAGTTCGTACAAAGCTTATTTTCTCTACACTAATAAGTCATACATATTTAGAGAGCAATTTTTATTGCTTGCACCGATGACAACTTACTTGAAGGATCTTACTCAATCCATAGGTAGATATGGTGGACTCTCATGGCAAAACTGGGTTTAAGGGTGTTTGGAAGCACAAGTAGTATCTCTACTTGGTGCAAGGAATTTGGCTAGCATGAGGGGGAAAGGCAAGCTTAACATGTTTGGAAGGTCAATGATAATATACTTTAACTGAGATGTGGGAAAACATAAACCATTACGTTGTCTTCCTTGTCCAACGTCAACTCTTTTAGAATGTCATACTTAATGAGTGCTTCACAATCATAAAAGATGTCCAAGATAATGTATTTATATGTGAACCCCTCCTTCCTTATCACTTCCTATTAATTGCAACGATGACCAAGGCTACGTTCATCAACTCTCAACAAATTTTATGCCTCATACTTTCTATTTGTGAAGTTATCACTATCCATAAAATCAATATGAACTCTTTCATTCTTTCTACTTTCTCAAGATCATAGCAACATAGCAAAGCCCTTGACTCAACACTAATCTTTATTATAGATAACTCACAGACTCGATTACAAAAAGAGATCACAAAGCAAAACTCAAAATTACTTGATATCAAAACTTGAATCTACTAGATCAAGATACTACTAAAAGGATCGAACTAAATAAAGCGGTAAAGATAGGAGTGTGATGATGATACGATACCGGGGCACCTCCCCCAAGCTTGGCAGTTTCCAAGGGGAGTGCCCATACTCATGTGATTATTTCCTCGGAGGTGGTGAAGTAGGGGTTGTTGATGATGTAGGCTTGTCGTCCGTCTTCCAAGGCATAGGCTCTCCATCATAAAAGGATGATCGAGTCTCTAGGATCCTTAAATCTGCAGCCAAACTCATTCGCTTGAATCTATATTCATACTCACAATTCTGGTTTTGTAGGTCATAGATCTGGGCTTGGAGGTGCTCGATTTTCTCTTGAAGCTTGAAGATGGTCTCCCCAATGACATTAGCATCTAGATTGTGGTTGTTGGTGAACTCCGTGATCATCATCTGGTTGGCGTCGAGTCCATGCTCCACCATCCCTTGACACTTGAAAACTTCCTGCTCCACGGTTTCGAGCTTTGTCTCCACGCTCCCGGTACGCCTTGGTCCCTCCACATCACGGATGTGCAGCACCCCCTCACGCATCTCAATGGTTTGAGGATGTTGCAGCACCTCCGCGAGATAGGGGTTGATAACCCTCTCGAAAAACTTGTCCTTGGGAGCGCTTGGAGACGCCATGATGCTCTAGATCTGAAACAGAAACAACTCAAAACAAAAACAGAGGATATTTGCGTGATACAGTGGTCAAAACCTTCGGGAGTATATATAATGAATTTTTACCGACCAAAATAGGTAATGTGCAAGAAAACAGAGTCCGGGAGGCACACGAGGAGCCCACGAGACAGGGGGGCGTGCCCTATAGGGGGTCGCGCCCTCCACTCTCATGGGGGCCACGTGTCCCTTTCGGATGATAAACCGCAAGTATACGGGGTAGTTGTAGCCTCTTTCGATAAGTAAGAGTGTCAAACCGAACGAGGAGCTAAAGGTAGAACAAATACTCTCTCAAGTCCTATCGGCCACTGATACGACTCCACGCACGCTTGACGTTCACTTTACCTAGAACAAGTATGAAACTAGAAGTACTTTGTAGGTGTGATAGGATAGGTTTGCAAGATAATAAAGAACATGTAAATATAAACTAGGGGTTTTTTAGATAAAGAAGCAATAAAGTAATATAACGAGTGTGGAAAAGTGGTGGTAGGAGTTGTGGAATTGTCCCTAAGCAACTGACTACGTTACTAGACCGGTAATCACTATTGCAATTCTATTTGAGGGAGAGGCATAAGCTAAGATACTTTCTCTACTTGGATCATATGCACTTATGATTGGAACTCTAGCAAGCATCCGCAAATACTAAAGATTCATTAAGGTAAAACCCAACCATAGCATTAAAGTATCAAGTCCCCTTTATCCCATACGCAACAATCCCCTTACTCGGGTTTGTGTTTCAGTCACTCACGTAACCCACTATAAGCGAATCATGAACGCATTGCAACACCCTACAGTGGGAATCCCTCACTCTTGCGTGACACGGAGGGCACCATAGGATAGCACCAATAATAAAACATGCAACTCAAACCAATCATAGCAATTCATCAATCACCGATAGGACAACGGAAATCTACCTAGACATCATAGGATGGCAACACATCATTGGATAATAATATGAAGCATAAAGCACCATGTTCAAGTAGAGGGTACAACGGGTTGCAAGAGAGTGGACCGTTGAATATGGATGGGGGAAGGTGATGGAGATGTCGGTGAAGATGGCGGAGGTGTTGGTGAAGATCGCGGTGATGATGATGGCCCTCGGCAGCGCTCCGGCGCCACCGGAAGCAAGGGGGAGAGAGCCCCCCTTCTTCTTCTTCTTCCTTGACCTTCTCCCTAGATGGGAGAAGGATTTCCCCTCTGGTCCTTGGCTCCCATGGCATGGCAGGGGCGAGAGCCCCTCCGAGATTGGATCTATCTCTCTGTTTCTACGTTCTCAGATTCTACCTCTTCACCATTTCTTTTATATCTGGAGATCCGTAACTCCGATTGGGGTGAATCTTTCGCCCAGATCTTTCTCATAAAATTATCTTTCTTGCAGCAAAAGAAGAGCATCAACCGCATTATGGGGCCCCCAGGAGAGTCCAGGGCGCGCCTGCCTCCCTGGGGCGCGCCCCCTATCTCCTGGCCCCCTCGGGCACCGTCTCGCGTTGATTTTACTTCCCAAAAATCACAAATATTCCAAAATAATTCTCCGTCCATTTTTATCCCGTTTGGACTCTGTTTGATATTGGGTTTCTGTGAAACAAAAAACATGCAACAGACAGGAACTGGCACTGGGCACTGGATCAATATGTTAGTCCCAAAAAATAGTATAAAAATTTGCCAAAAGTATATGAAAGTTGAAGAATATTGGCATGGAACAATCAAAAATTATAGATACGACGGAGACGTATCAGCATCCCCAAGCTTAATTCCTGCTCGTCCTCGAGTAGGTAATTGATAAAAAGATAATTTTTGATGTGGAATGCTACCTAGCATAATCTTGATCATATGTCTAATCATGGCATGAATATTAAGACACGAGTGATTCAAAGCAATAGTCTATCATTTGACATAAAAACTATAATACTTCGAGCGTACCAATAAAGCAATCATGTCTTTTCAAAACAACATGGCCAAAGCAAGCTTATCCCTACAAAATCATATAGTTTGGCCATGCTTCATTTTCGTCACACAAAATGCCCCCATCATGCACAACCCTGATGACAAGCCGAGCAATTGGTTCATACTTTTTAACGCGCTTCAGCTTTTTCAAACCTCACGCAATACATGAGCGCAAGCCATGGATATAGCACTATAGGTGGAATAGAATATAATGATGGAGGTTATGTGGAGAAGACAAAAAAAGAAAGTCTCACATCGACGCGGCTAATCAATGGGCTATGGAGATGCCCATCAATTGATGTCAATGCAAGGTGTAGGATTGCCATGCAACGGATGCACTAGAGCTATAAATGTATGAAAGCTCAACAAAAGAAACTAGTGGGTGTGCATCCAACTTGCTTGCTCACGAAGACCTAGGGCATTTGAGGAAGCCCATCGTTGGAATATACAAGCCAAGTTCTATAATGAAAAATTCCCACTAGTATATGAAAGTGACAACATAAGAGACCCTCTATATGAAGAACACGGTGCTACTTTGAAGCATAAGTGTGGAAAAAGGATAGTAACATTGCCCCTTTTCTTTTTCTTTTTTTTCTTTTTGGGTGGGCTTCTTTGGCCCCCTTTTTAATTTAGGCTTCTTTGGCCTTTCCTTTTTTTCTTTTTCTTTCTTGTTTTTATGGGGCAATGTTCTATAATGATGATCATCACACTTTTATTTACTCACAACTCGATATTACAACTCGATACTGGAACAAAGATATGACTCTATATGAATGCTTCCGGCGGTGTACCGAGATGTGCAATGATCTAGCATAGCAATGACATCAAAAAAAATGGACAAGCCATGAAAACATCATGCTAGCTATCTTACGATCATGCAAAGCAATATGACAATGAATGCTCAAGCCATGTATATGATGATGATGAAAGTTGCATGGCAATATATCTCGGAATGGCTATGGAAATGCCATGATAGGTAGGTATGGTGGCTGTTTTGAGGAAGATATAATGAGGCTTATGTGTGATAGAGCGTATCATATCACGGGGTTTGGATGCACCAGCGAAGTTTGCACCAACTCTTGAGGTGAGAAAGGGCAATGCACGGTACCGAAGAGGCTAGCAATGATGGAAAGGTAAAAGTGCGTATAATCCATGGACTCACATTAGTCATAAAGAACTCATATACTTATTGCAAAAGTTTATTAGCCCTCGAAGAAAAGTACTACTACGCATGCCCCTAGGGGGATAGATTGGTAGGAAAAGACCATCGCTCGTCCCCGACCGCCACTCATAAGGAAGACAATCAAAGAAATACCCCATGCTTCAAATTTGTCACACAACGGTTACCATACGTGCATGCTATGGGACTTGCAAACCTCAAGACAAGTGTCTCTACAATCCACAACCACCCACTAGCATGACTCTAATATCACCATCTTTATATCGCAAAACTATTGCAAGGAATCAAACATATCATATTCAGCGATCTACAAGTTTATGTAGGATTTTATGACTAACCATGTGAATGACCAATTCTTGTCATCTCTCTAAATTGATATAAGTGAAGCAAGAGAGTTTAATTCTTTCTACAAAAGATATGCCCACGCTCTAACAAATATAAGTGAAGCAAAAGACCATTCTACAAATGGCGGTTTTCTATGTGAAGAGAAACAGGCAATCCAAACTTCAAATAATATAAGTGAAGCACGTGAAGCATTCTATAAAGCCACACTCAAAAGATTTAAGTGAAGTGCAATGACCATTCTATAAATCAACCAAGGACTATCTCATAACAGCATGGTGCATAAAAGAAAAGTGAAAACTAAATGCAAAAGACTCTCCAGGACTTGCACATAATGCATAAACGAAACGAATTCGAAAACATACCGATACTTGTTGAAGAAAGAGGGGATGCCTTCCGGGGCATCCCCAAGCTTAGACGCTTGAGTCTCCTTGAATATTTACTTGGGGTGCCTCGGGCATCCCCAAGCTTGAGCTCTTGCCTCTCTTCCTTTTCCTCATATCGAGACATCCTCGATTAGACATTACATCCACACAAAACTTCAACAGAAAACTCGGTAAGATCCGTTAGTATAATAAAGCAAATCACCACTCTAAGTACTGTTGCAAACCAATTCATATTTTGTTTTTGCATTGTGTCTACTGTAATATAGCTTTTCCATGGCTTAATCCACTAGTATAAATTGATAGATTCATCAAAACAAGCAAACTATGCATCAAAAACAGAATCTGTCAAAAACAGAACAGTCTGTTGAATCTGAACATCCACCATACTTCTGGTACCCAAAAATTCTACCAAAATTAGGAAAAATAAAAAAGTTGTATATCAAGACAGTAAAAAAGGAATCAGGACCAATTGACGTTCCAGTTAAAAATGTAAAATTGTGCACTACAGCCAAAGTTTCTGTCCTGCACCGTACAAACCAACAAACATTGTAAACATCCTAAAGGCAAACCTTGGCACATTATTTTTATAATACAATGGAGTTGTACAAGGGGATAATTATTTTTGATGAAAAGTTTCTGTAATCAAGATTCACAAAGTTTCCGTGAGCATGAACAAAGTTCAAGGAGCTCTCCCACTTCAACAATGCTTATCTCTCTCACTTTCACTTTCCTTCTTGAAAAGTTTTAGGTTCCCCTCTTTATTTTTTTGTTTTTAAACTATATAAAAGCACTCAACAGAAATAAATGACTCTCTAAAACTTCCGGGTTGTCTCCCTGGCAGCGCTTTCTTTAAGGCCATTAAGCTAGGCATTTAGTGCTCAAGTAATGGATCCACCCGGATCCCAAGGTATATCAAAGCCAATTTTAAGTAACAATGATTTGTAATTTAGTAGTGAGCACAAAGTAACATATATCAAGCAACAACGAAGTCTAACTCTCTTCCTATGCATCGGCATGTCATAAAAGAACAATTCATGCACACCAAGTAAAGGCCAATGCATAGTATAAGCAGTTTCTTGCAATTCTATCATGTCGGAAACATAGAGAGGTGGAGACATAGTTCCTCTCTCATAATAATTGCAAGTAGGAGCAGCAAGCACATGCATATTATATCTATTAAAATCATCATGTAAAGTAGTAAAACGCAACCCATCAATATAATCCTTAATAAGCACAAACCTCTCCGATATAGTGTAGTTTGGAGAATTCAAAAAGATAATAGGACTATCATGCGTGGGTGCAATAGCAACAATTTCATGTTTAACATAAGGAACTATAGCAAGTTCATCTCCATAAGCATAATTCATATTGGCATCTTGGCCACAAGCATAGCAAGCATCATCGAAAAGGGATATTTCAAGGGAATCAACGGGATCATAACAATCATCATAGCAATCATCCTTCGGTAAGCACGAAGGGGAATTAAACAATGTATGAGTTGAAGAGTTACTCTCATTAGAAGGTGGGCACGGGTAGCTAATCCGCTCTTCCTCCTTTTGTTCTTCGCTCTCCTCATCATCTTTTTCATCCAGTGAGCTCACAGTTTCATCAATTTCTTCTTCCATAGCTTCCTGAAAAATATTAGTCTCTTCTTGGGCAGCAGAGGAATCCTCAATATATGGTTTAACATAGGCATTAGAAGCATAATTATCATAACAATATTGAAATATGGCAAAACTTTCAGATTTGTAAAGAGTAGCATCATACTTTTCAATCAAAGAAGCAATCTCATAAGCACCCTTAAAAGCAACAAATTCTTCAATTTGTTGAACATCATAGTAATTATAAACACCCTTAGCATACGAAGATACGATTCCATTATCACTAAACAAGCATTGATAGGCTAGGTGTTTCTTAGGGTCTTCAGAACAACAAGTAAACTCATAAATTTCACATAAATTCCAAGCATAGCATTGCAAACATTGAATTTGATCCCATAATAGTCTCCCTTTTTCAGATATACGGTGTCGCACAAAACAAGCATGCTCATCTAAAGATTTGCCCTCAACTAAACTAGTGGGGGTTTCAGCACGAGCACAAAGGGATCGAAGATGATCCAAGTAAAAAGCTTCAGGAGTGTGATAGATTTTGAGTGGTTCTTCAACCATTGGTTCAATAGGTACAACTAATTTTTTTGGTATTTTGTGTTTCCTACCCATAGCTGAAGATAGAAAACAACTAAGAACAGCAAATAAAAATTACTTAGTGATAAAGTAAACAAGCACACACGAGAATATTCACCCCACGCTATGACTCCCCGGCAACGGCGCCAGAAAAAGGTCTTGATGACCCGCAATTATACGGGATAGTTGTAGCATCTTTCGATAAGTAAGAGTGTCGAACCCAACGAGGAGCTAAAGGTAGAACAAATACTCTCTCAAGTTCTATCAGCCACTGATACGACTCTACGCACGCTTGATGTTCACTTTACCTAGAACAAGTATGAAACTAGAAGTACTTTGTAGGTGTGATAGGATAGGTTTGCAAGATAATAAAGAACGTGTAAATATAAACTAGGGGCTGTTTAGATAAAGAAGCAATAAAGTAAATATAACAAGTGTGGAAAAGTGGTGGTAGGAGTTGTGGAATTGTCCCTAAGCAACTGACTACGTTACTAGACCGGTAATCACTATTGCAATTCTATTTGAGGGAGAGGCATAAGCTAAGATACTTTCTCTACTTGGATCATATGAACTTATGATTGGAACTCTAGCAAGCATCCGCAAATACTAAAGATTCATTAAGGTAAAACCCAACCATAGCATTAAAGTATCAAGTCCCCTTTATCCCATACGCAACAATCCCCTTACTCGGGTTTGTGTTTCAGTCACTCACGCAACCCACTATAAGCGAATCATGAACGCATTGCAACACCCTACAGTGGGAATCCCTCACGCTTGCGCGACACAGAGGGCACCATAGGACAGCACCAATAATAAAACATGCAACTCAAACCAATCATAGCAATTCATCAATCACCGATAGGACAACGGAAATCTACCCAGACATCATAGGATGGCAACACATCATTGGATAATAATATGAAGCATAAAGCACCATGTTCAAGTAGAGGGTACAACGGGTTGCGAGAGAGTGGACCGCTGAATATGAATGGGGGAAGGTGATGGAGATGTTGGTGAAGATGGCGGAGGTGTTGGTGAAGATCGTGGTGATGATGATGGCCCCCGGCAGCGCTCCGGCGCCACCGGAAGCAAGGGGGAGAGAGCCCCCCTTATTCTTATTCTTCCTTGACCTTCTCCCTAGATGGGAGAAGGGTTTCCCCTCTGGTCCTTGGCTCCCATGGCGTGGCAGGGGCGAGAGCCCCTCCGAGATTGGATCTATCTCTCTGTTTCTGCGTTCTCAAATTCTACCTCTTCACCATTTCTTTTATATCCGGAGATCCGTAACTCCGATTGGGGTGAATCTTTCGCTCAGATATTTCTCATAAAATTATCTTTCTTGCGGCAAAAGAAGAGCATCAACCGCCTTATGGGGACCCCAGGAGAGTCCAGGGCGCGCCTGCCTCCCTGGGGCGCGCCCCCTATCACCTGGCCCCCTCGGGCACCGTCTCGCGTTGATTTTACTTCCCAAAAATCACAAATATTCCAAAGTAATTCTCCGTTTGTTTTTATCCCGTTTGGACTCCGTTTGATATTGGGTTTCTGCGAAACAAAAAACATGCAACAGACAGGAACTGGCACTGGGCACTGGATTAGTATGTTAGTCCCAAAAAATAGTATAAAAAGTTGCCAAAAGTATATGAAAGTTGAAGAATATTGGCATGGAACAATCAAAAATTATAGATACAACGGAGACGTATCATCGACTACTTCTTTCTTCCTAAAATTCTTAAATAATCCAAAACTAATAAAAATTGCCATTGGAATTGTTTTGGAGTCGGTTTACTTACCGTACCACATACCTATACCTTTTCAGAGTGTGGAACATTCTCGAAAGTGTACCTTATGTATTCCTCAGGGGTTACGGTTTCAATAATATTAGTTTCAATGTTCATAGGATTACCTAAAATATAATGTTTAATTCTTTGATCGTTTACCACCCTCGGATTTGTGCTTCGAAGTTGTTGATTTTTATAGCACCAGAACGATAGACCTCCTCGATGACGTAGGGACCTTCCCATTTTGAGAGAAGTTTTCCTGCAAAAAATCTTAAACGAGAGTTGAATAATAACACATAATCTCCTACTTAAACTCACGCTTTTGTATCCTCTTATCATGCCAGCGTTTGACTTTTTCTTTGAAAAGCTTGGCATTCTCATAGGCTTGGGTTCTCCATTCATCAAGTGAGCTAATATCAAACAACCTCTTCTCACCGGCAAGTTTGAAGTCATAATTGAGCTCTTTAATAGCCCAATATGCTTTATGTTCAAGTTCAAGAGGTAAATGACACGCTTTTCCATAAACCATCTTATAAGGAGACATACCCATAGGATTTTTGTATGCAGTTCTATAGGCCAATAATGCATCATCAAGTTTTTTGGACTAATTCTTTCTAGATCTATTCACAGTATTTTGCAAAATTAATTTGAGCTCTCTATTGCTCAACTCTACTTGGCAACTAGACTGCGGGTGATAAGGAGATGCTATTCTATGGTTGACATCATACTTAGCAAGCATCTTACGGAAAGCACCATGAATAAAATGTGAACCACCATCAGTCATAAGATATCTAGGGACTCCAAACCTCGGAAAAATAACTTCTTTAAGCATTTTTATAGAAGTGTTATGATCAGCACTACTAGTTGGAATAGCTTCTACCCACTTAGTAACGTAATCAACATCAACTAAAATATGTGTATAACCATTAGAGGCAGGAAAAGGTCCCATATAATCAAATCCCCAAACATCAAACGGTTCAATAACAAGAGAATAATTCATAGGAATTTCTTGACGTCTACTAATGTTACCTATTCTTTGACATTCATCACAAGACAAGACAAACTTACGAGCATCTTTGAAGAGAATAGGCCAATAAAAACCAGATTGTAGTACCTTGTGTGCAGTTCTATCTCCAGCATGGTGTCCTCCATAAGATTCAGAGTGACACTTGCGTAGAATCTGTTCCTATTCATGCTCAGGCACACAACGTCTAATAACACCATCTACTCCTTCTTTATAAAGGTGTGGATCATCCCAGAAGTAATGTCTTAAATCATAAAAGAACTTTTTCTTTTGCTGGTATGTGAAACTAGGCAGTATAAATTTAGCAACAATGTAATTAGCATAATCAGCATACCAAGGAGCAGTACGAGAAGCATTGACGACCGCTAATTGTTCATCAGGAAAGCTATCATTAATAGGCAGTGGGTCATCAAGAACATTCTCTAACCTAGACAAGTTGTCTGCAATGGGGTTCTCAGCTCCCTTTCTATCAATAATATGCAAGTCAAATTCTTGGAGCAAGAGAACCCATCTAATGAGCCTAGGCTTAGCATCTTTCTTTTCCATAAGATATTTAATAGCAGCATGATCAGTGTGAATAGTAACTTTGGAATCAACAATATAAGGTCTAAACTTATCACATGCAAACACAACTGCTAAGAACTCTTTTTCAGTAGTAGCATAATTTCTCTGGGCAGTATCAAGAGTCTTACTAGCATACTGGATAACGTTCAATTTCTTATCGACTCTTTGCCCTAAAACATCATCTACAACATAATCACTAGCATCGCACATAATTTCAGAAGGTAAATTCCAATCAGGCGGCTGAACAATAGGTGCAGTGATCAAAGCTTTCTTAAGTACTTCGAATGCTTCTACACAATCATCATCAAAGACAAAAGGAATATCTTTTTGCAATAAATTAGTCAGAGGCCTAGAGATTTTAGAAAAGTCCTTAATGAACCTCCTATAAAAACTGGCATGACCAAGGAAACTTCTTATACCCTTTATGTCGCTGGGACATGGCATCTTTTCAATAGCATCAACTTTGGCTTTATCAACTTCAATACCTCTCTCGGAGATCTTGTGCCCAAGACAATGCCTTCATTAACCATAAAGTGACACTTTTCCCAATTCAGGACGAGACTAGTTTCTTCGCATCTCTACAAAAATTGATCAAGGTTGCTCAAACAATCATCAAAAGAGGATCCATAAACGGAAAAGTCATCCATGAATACCTCACAAATCTTTTCACAAAAATCAGAGAATATAGCCATCATGCATCTTTGAAAGGTAGCAGGTGCATTACATAAACCAAAAGGCATACGTCTATAAGCAAAAGTACCAAAAGGGCAAGTAAAAGTAGTTTTAGATTGATCCTTCGCTGATACAGGTATCTGAGAGAAACCAGAATAACCATCTAGAAAGCAAAAATGTGTGTGTTTGGATCGCCTTTCTAGCATTTGATCAATAAAAGGTAAAGGGTAATGATCTTTCTTAGTAGCTTTATTTAACTTACGGAAATCAATTACCATCCTATAACCTGTAATAATTCTTTGCGGGATCAATTCATCTTTATCATTAGGAACAACGGTAATGCCTCCCTTTTTAGGGACACAATGGACAGGGCTTACCCATTCACTATCAGCAATGGGATAAATAATACCTGCCTCAAGGAGATTTAGTATCTCCTTTCTTACCACTTCCTTCATCTTGGGATTTAGTCGTCTTTGAGGATCTCTAACTGGTTTGGCATCTTTCTCCACTGAAATTTTGTGTTGACATAATGTGGGACTAATGCCCTTAAGATCATCCAGAGTATATCCAATAGCGACTCGGTGCTTCTTCAGAGTTTTCAATAATCTTTCTTCTTCTTCCTTTTAAAGGTTAGCACTAATAATAACGGGATATTTTTCTTTTTCATCAAGATAAGCATACTTAAGATTATCAGGTAATGGTTTGAGTTCAAACACGGGATCGCCCTTGGGTGGAGGGGGGGTCCCCAAGAATTTCAACGGGAAGGTTATGTTTCAGCATAGGTTCCTATTTAAGGAACACTTCATCTATTTCCTCCCTTTCCTTCATAAACATATCGTTTTCATGGTCTAGCAAATATTGTTCTAACGGATCAGTTGGAGGAACAGCAATGGAAGCAAGACCAATAATTTCATCCTTACTAGGTGGTTCCCTTTCACGAGGTTGTCTACTAAACTTAGCAAAATTAAACTCATGAGACATACCATCAATGCCAACAGTGACAATATTCTTTTCACAATTAATCTTAGCACTAGCAGTGTTCAAGAAGGGTCTACCAAAAATAATGGGACAAAAATCATCTTGTGGGGAACCAAGAACAAGAAAATCAGCAGGGTATTTAACCTTCTCACACAAAACTTCAACATCTCTAACAATCCCAATAGGTTTAATGGTATCCCTATTAGCAAGCTTAATAGTAACATCAATGTCTTCTAATTCAGCGGGTGCAATGTCGTGCATAATTTCTTTATATAGATCATAAGGTATCGCACTAGCGCTAGCACCCATATCACATAAGCCAGGATAACAATGATCTCCTATTTTAACAGAAATAACAGGCATGCCTACGACAGGTCTACGTGTCTTAGTATCAGGTCTAGCAATATTAGCAGTCTCACCCAAGAAAGAAATAACATGCCCATCTAAGTCCTCATCCAAGAGATCTTTAACCATAGCAATACTAGGTTCAACATTAATTTGCTCAGGAGGTGTATAAGTCCTAGTATTACTCTTACGAACAATAGTCGAAGCTTTAGCATGATCTTTTATCGTAACAGGAAAAGGAGGTTTTTCAACATAAGCAGTAGGAACAATAGGATCACTATAGGTAATAGTCTTTTCTTTGACTCTAATAGGTGCAACTACTTTCACTTCAACATGAGGATTATATTTAAACCACTTCTCTTTAGGGAGATCAACATGAGTAGCAAAATATTCACAGAAAGTAGCTACTATCTCGGAGTCAAGTCCATACTTAGAGCTAAATCCACGGAAAGCATCGGCATCCATAAAAGATTTAACACAATCGAACTTAGGTGTCATACCTGACTCCTTACCATCGTCGGAACCCCAATCTTCAGAGTTGCATTTAATTCTTTCCAGTAAGTCCCATTTAAAATCAATAGTCTTCAGCATATAAGAACCAGCACAGGAAGTATCGAGCAGGTTGCGATTATCAAGAGAAAGCCGAGCATAAAAGTTCTGAATAATCATTTCCCGAGAGAGCTCATGATTGGGGCATGAATATAGAATTGACTTAAGCCTCCCCCAAGCTTGAGCGATGCTTTCTCCTTTGCGAGGCTAGAAATTATATATGTAATTACGATCACGATGAACAAGATGCATAAGATAGAACTTCTGGTGAAATTTCAACTTCAATCGCTTATAATTCCAAGATCTCGTATCATCACATAGCCTATACCATGTCAATGCATCTCCCTTCAAAGATAAAGGGAAGACCTTCCTTTTGACAACATCATTGGGAATACCTGCAAGCTTAAATAATCTACAAAGATAAGGTGTAAATCGGGATGCAATGTTCCGTCTCCTGCAAATGGATTAGCTAGCAGTTTCTCTATCATACCCGAAGGGATCTCAAAGTAAATATTTTCATAAAGTTCAGTAGGTTGAGGAGCAACTCTTTGCTCTTCTGGTTGTGGTGAAGATACCCCAAACAAGCCCCTCAAAGGATTAGTTTCCATAGTGACAAGTAACAGAAAATTTCAGCACACTATATAAATGTTTCCTTACCAAGTTCCACTCACCAAAAGCGCTACACTCCCCGGCAATGGTGCCAGAAAAGAGTCTTGATGACCCACAAGTGTAGGGGATCTATTGTAGTCCTTTCGATAAGTAAGAGTGTCGAACCCAACGAGGAGCGGAAGGAAATGATAAGCGGTTTTCAGTAAGGTTTTCTCTGCAAGCACTGAAATTGTAGGTGATAGGTAGTTTTGTGATAAGATAAACAGTAACAAGTAACAAGTAAATAAAGTAAACGAAGTGCAGCAAGGTGGCCCAATCCTTTATGTAGCAAAGGATAAGCCTGGACAATTTCTAATAATGATAAAGGAGCTCCCGAGGACACATTGGGAATTATCGTCAAGCTAGTTTTCATCACGTTCATATGATTCGCGTTCGGTACTTTGATAATTTAATATGTGGGTGGACCGGTACTTGGGTACTGCCCTAACTTGGACAAGCATCCCACTTATGATTAACCCCTATTTCAAGCATCCACAACTACAAAAGAAGTATTAAGGTAAACCTAACCACATCATTAAACATATGGATCCATATCAGCCCCTAACGAAGCAACGCATAAACTAGGGTTTAAGCTTCTGTCACTCTAGCAACCCATCATCTACTTATTACTTCCCCATGCCTTCCTCTAGGCCCAAATAATGGTGAAGTGTCATGTAGTCGACGTTCACATAACACCACTAGAGGAAAAGACAACATACATCTCATCAAAATATCGAACGAATACCAAATTCACATGACTACTAATAGCAAGACTTCACCCATGTCCTCAGGAACAAACACAACTACTCACAAAGCATATTCATGTTCATAATCAGAGGAGTAATAATATGCATAAAGGATCTGAACATATGATCTTCCACCAAGTAAACCAATTAGCATCAACTACAAGGAGTAATCAACACTACTAGCAACCCAGAGGTACCAATTTTGTGGTTTTGATACAAGATTGGATACAAGAGATGAACTAGGGTTTTGAGAGGAGATGGTGCTGGTGAAGATGTTGATGGAGATTGACCCCCTCCTTATGAGAGGATCGTTGGTGATGACGTTGGTGATGATTTCCCCCTCCCGGAGGGAAGTGTCCCGGCAGAATAGCTCTGCCGGAGCCCTAGATTGATTCTGCCAAGGTTCCTCCTCGTGGCGGCGGAGTTTCGTCCCATAAGCTTGCCCACGATTTTTTCCATGGTAAAAGTGATGATATAGCAGAAGATGGACGTTGGAGGCCCACCAGGGGGCCCAGGAGATAGGGGGCGCGCCTTATAGGGGGCGCCCCCTGTCTCCTGGACAGGGTGTGGTCCTCCTGGCATATTTCTTTCGCTCAGAAATTCTTATTAATTCCAAAAAGTTGTTTCGTGGAGTTTCAAGACTTTTGGAGCTGTGCAGAATAGGTTTCCAACGTTTGCTCCTTTTCCAGCCAGAATTCCAGCTGCCGGCATTCCCCCTCTTCATGGTAAACCTTGTAAAATAAGAGAGAATAGCCATAAGTATTGAGATATAATGTGTAGTAACAACCCATAATGCAATAAATACTGATATAAAAGCATGATGCAAAATGGACGTATCACTTATCCTTAGCAAAATTAAAGATAGGGCCACTTGTTGCACCTTGCTACTTTTGTTACTTGTTACTTGTTACCAGTTATCTTGCTACCAAACTATCTGTCAAAACTATCTTACAACACTTGAAGTGAAATCCTTCCTGAAAACTACATATCAATTCCTTCTACTTCTCGTTGGTTCGATACTCTTACTTATCGAAAGGACTATGAGTGATCCCCTATACTTGTGGGTCATCAACTCTCTTACTATAGGAGATAGGAAAACTAATACTTGTGACAAGTAGCCATATCAACTATTTTTTTACCACATTCTTTTCTTTAGGACTCATAATTCATCGACTCTCAATTAACGGTTTAGCTCCTTCCTCCATAAGTGTTACGTGTGTACAAATGGAAGGTTGTATACCTTTAAGATCATTCATGGAATATCCGAAAACTTTACAATGTCCTCTTAACACTATCATGAGATTATTCTCTCCTGCCCCTAGAAGGTTAGAACTTGTAATGACAAGGAATCTTTCAGTCTTATCCAAAAAATATACTTGAGTTCCTCCAATAGTGGTTTAGTTCAAGAGGTGGGAGTTCTTTATCTCCATTTCTCTCAAGTACTTCATAAACTTCATTAATAAGGGGATACAACTAGAGATTCATTTAAATATTTATCAAATTCTTCCTTTTCTTGACCTTTCACACCTTGTTCTTCCCTTGTTAGGCTTCTCTCTAGTTCATCCTTTGGAGTTCCAAAATAAATAACAGTGAGTTGTGTTGTGATTTTCTTCTCTATCTTGGCATGTTTCTTGTGATAAGGTTTATTCTTGAACTTTGGGAAGTGGATTTCCATCTCTTCTTGCTCGAACTTGATAGAAACGATTTCCTTTTTGTAATTTATATTTGCATTTGCGGTATTTAAAAAGGTTCTTCAAAATATAATAGGAAAAAATAACTTTAGGAATTTCCATTACAACAAGATTAATTGGATAGATAAAAGTACAGATAATGATATGGATAATGTGAAGAATACCATAGGATTTCTAAAAGTTCTATCTAACGGTCATTTTTGTGGGTTGGATATATGAAGGACATATATCATAGCAAAAATTACAGAGTAATGTATGAAGTTAATTGACGAGACAATATTGCATAAACCATAAGAAGTCCAAAGGAGCGTAGAAACACAGGTACATGTGCCCTTACCCTTACTACAACATTTGATGAGGGATGTTGCTTCTGTATCCAATTGAAGATGGTGCCACTTTCCTGTTTAGGGGAAACAAGTTATTTAACAATGTCTATGTGTGGTTTAATGGTACATTGTCTCACCTCTACCTTCTTATTTTGCTTCCTCTCAAGCCCCCGACTTTCCAACTACGCAGTCCATTGAGAGTAACGCGACTCTAGAACATAAGCAGGTTTATTCTCTTTAGGCATATTGCAAGAATTTTTAACATATGACACCAACATATGTTCTCTAGTCGCTTTGTGAAGTGTTCCCATTTTGCC
Source organism: Triticum aestivum (assembly GCF_018294505.1). Lineage (NCBI taxonomy): Eukaryota > Viridiplantae > Streptophyta > Magnoliopsida > Poales > Poaceae > Triticum > Triticum aestivum. The sequence continues at coordinate 162,761,165 of NC_057798.1, read as the reverse complement.
TTTGGTACATGCAAATGCTCAATATAGCCTTTGATAATCTGCAGAACAAAGTATGAGTGAAGATGGAAATTACCACTCAATTTGTCTACCCTTCCTGACTTGGAGTAAGATTTAGTACAATCATAACCAATTTCTACTCCTATGTTGCCTCATTTATCTAATTTCCAAGCCTCATGATTCACATGGATTTTATTTGTTAAGTCCCAGGCTTTAGTAACGATATATTCCATAAAAGCTCCTTCAAAACCAAAATCTACTTTCGTCTTGCATTGGCCATCTAGTCTTCCATAAAAGATATGCAACACCAACCATAGTGGTAATTAGGATGAGGACAATTATCAATTAATGTACAATACCTTTGATAAGCCTTAATATGACTTTTCACTTGTTTGTTGATTAAATTTAACAATCATGCACCTTGCCCCATAAGATTCCTTCTCTACATTGAAGTGAGTTGAGAAGGCGATGGATATTTTTTCCAAGTGTCAAAAGTATTCGCGGGGTGAGTAAATTGCCATCCTTTGGCTTTGGTGGCTAATGTTTGGAAAAAAAATTGAGTTTCATTTCATCATAAATAAAGGCATTTAATTTAAACATCACGCACATTTCATCGAATAGATGCACATGTTGGTACGCATCCTCCGTGTCACCACCTATGAATTGTTTACTATGCATCATACTGAATAGACTCAGATTGTTTTCATAAGTTTCACCATTAGGTATGAAGGCCAAGGATGTAAAGATTTATTCTATTGGTGGCCCAAAGATCTTTATTGCAATGAGTTGATACATATGTTCTGAAAGTGCAACTATACCTAGGTGGTTTTGGTAATTAATAACAACATATAGCTCATTGAGCTAATGCTATTCCAAGACTATTATTTCAGGAAAGCTCAGTGAATGGCATGGCATGGATGATGAAAGTGGATCCCTCAAAATACCAAGGACAAAGGATTGGCTCAAGCTCAAAAGCTCAAGACTCTTCATTTTACATTTTAGTGATCCAAGATCACATTGAGTCTATAGGAAAAGCCAATACTATCAAGGAGGGATGAGGTGTTGCTTAATGAGCCTCTTGCTTCATGTGCTTAGTGATATGCTCCAAAACCCTCAACTACTTTCCCACATCCACAAATGACCTAAACCCAAAGCCAAAATCGGTCACACCGAAACTTCCTATCCGCGCCACCGATTCCAAAAGTCATAGCCACTGCCACAAACCCTAAGCAAATCGGTCTTACCGATAGGGATCTCGGTCTCACCGAGATGGGGTTGCAATCTCTCTGTTTCCCTTCGTAACGTTTCGGTCTAACCGAAGTGAGCGATCGGTCCCACCGAGATTGCAATGTAAACTCTCTGTTTCCTTTTTGTAACATTTCGGTCTCACCGAAAAGAGCAAATCGGTCCCACCGAGTTTACCTGACCAACTCTCTGGAAAGCTTATTACCAAATCGGTCTCACCGAGTTTGTGTAATCGGTCTTACCGAGATTACGTTATGCCCTAACCCTAACCGAATCGGTCTCACCGAGATGCATGTCAGTCCCACCGAAAATCACTAACGGTCACTAGGTTTACTAAATCGGTCCGACCGAGTTTAACAATTCGGTCCCACCGAGTTTGGTAAATTGTGTGTAACGGTTAGATTTTGTGTGGAGGCTATATATACCCCTCCACCTCCTCTTCATTCGTGGAGAGAGCCATCAGAACGAACCTACACTTCCAACTTACCATTTCTGAGAGAGAACCACCTACTCATGTGTTGAGGCCAAGATATTCCATTCCTACCATATGAATCTTGATCTCTAGCCTTCCCCAAGTTGCTTTCCACTCAAATCTTCTTTCCACCAGATCCAAACCCATTGAGAGAGAGTTGAGTGTTGGGGAGACTATCATTTGAAGCACAAGAGCAAGGAGTTCATCATCAACGCACCATTTGTTACTTCTTGGAGAGTGGTGTCTCCTAGATTGGCTAGGTGTCACTTGGGAGCCTCCGACAAGATTGTGGAGTTGAACCAAGGAGTTTGTAAGGGCAAGGAGATCGCCTACTTCGTGAAGATCTACCGCTAGTGAGGCAAGTCCTTCGTGGGCGACGGCCATGGTGGGATAGACAAGGTTGCTTCTTCGTGGACCCTTCGTGGGTGGAGCCCTCCGTGGACTCGCGCAGCCGTTACCCTTCGTGGGTTGAAGTCTCCATCAACGTGGATGTACGATAGCACCACCTATCGGAACCACGCCAAAAACATCCGTGTCTCCAATTGCGTTTGAATCCTCCAAACCCTTCCCTTTACTTTCTTGCAAGTTGCATGCTTTAATTTCCGCTGCCTATATACTCTTTGCATGCTTGCTTGAATTGTGTGATGATTGCTTGACTTGTCCTAAAGTAGCTAAAATCTGCCAAACTCTAAAATTGGGAAAAGGTTAAGTTTTTATTGGTCAAGTAGTCTAATCACCCCCCCTCTAGACATACTTCAAGGTCCTACAAGTGGTATCAGAGCTTTGGTCTCCATTTGCTTTGATTTCCATAGCTTTTGGTGGTCATAGCCTTGGTTTCACAACCTAGGAGAGTATGGCGTCTAGCGAGGGAAATTATCACCGTAGAGGTCCTTACTTTGATGGTACTAATTTTGCTAGTTGGAAGCATAAGATGAAAATGCATATTCTTGGACATAACCCCGCCGTTTGGGCAATTATTTGTATTGGCTTGCAAGGTGAATTTTTCGATGGGAGAGAACCGAACCGTGAAGCTAATGCGGAAGAATTGAAGATGCTGCAATACAACGCTCAAGCTTGTGATATCATCTTCAACGGATTGTGCCCCGAAGAATTCAACAAAATCAGCCGTCTTGAGAATGCAAAGGAAATTTGGGATACTTTGATTGATATGCATGAAGGTACCGAGTCCGTCAAGGAATCCAAGTTGGATGTGCTCCAAAGTCAGCTTGACAAGTTCAAAATGAAGGATGGTGAAGGTGTCGCTGAAATGTACTCTAGGCTTGCTCTTATCACAAATGAGATTGCCGGCTTAGGGAGTGAAGAGATGACCGACAAATTCATCATCAAGAAGATCTTAAGAGCATTGGATGGAAAGTATGATACCGTGTGCACATTGATTCAAATGATGCCAAACTACAAAGATCTCAAGCCAACGGAAGTCATTGGAAGAATTGTTGCTCATGAGATGTCACTCAAGGATAAGGAGGAACTTCACAACAAGTCAAGTGGTGCTTACAAAGCCTCAAGTGAAGCCCCCACATCATCAAGTGAGAAACAAACCTTCAATGAAGAATTGAGCTTAATGGTGAAGAACTTCAACAAATTCTACAAGAGTAGAAGCAAAGAAAGAAGCTCCAAATCAAGGTCTTACAATGACAAGAGATCTTCTAGTCGAGAGCGCAATTGCTACAATTGTGGGAGACCCGGACACTACTCCAATGAGTGTACGACACCCTACAAAAGAAGAGAAGATTCTCCAAGAAGAAGGAGCAAAAGAGAAGAATCACCACCAAGAGAGAGGAGGAGTAGAGATGATCGTTATGAACGAAGACCCTCACGGAGAAGCAAGGATTCGGAAAGGAAGGACAAGTCATCAAGGAGCTACACAAAACGAAGACATCAAGCTCATGTTGGTGAATGGGTATCCGGCTCCGACTCCGACAATCACTCCGAGAGAAGCTATCACTCCGACTCCGAATATACTCAAGATGAAGGTGTTGCCGGTCTAGCACTTGTGTCAACCAACTCCTACGACATATTTGACTCACCAAATGAAGGTGTTGGAAGATGCTTCATGGCCAAAGGTCCAAAGGTAACACATCCCGAGTATGTTGATTTCAATAGTGATGAAGATGACTTGCTTGTGGATGATGATTTACTTGTTGACAACTCTAGTGATGAATACTATGATGAAACGTCAATTAATCATGCTAATCAAGATAAAACGAAGGACAATGATAAGGAGAAGATTGAGCTTCTAACTAAAGAATTAAACTCTCTTAAGTTAGCTCATGAAACTATCTACGAAGATCATCGAGAACTTTTAAGGGCTCATGAGAAGTTACGCTTTGAAAAGCTCAATCTTGAGCAAGAGCATGAGTTCTTAAAAGCAATCAATGATGATCTTCGCAAGAAAAGTTCTTCTTACATTGCCAAGCATTTACTCTTATCTACTTACATGCCTCAAGTCAAGTCTAGTAACAAGTACAAGAAAGATACTTCCTCTAGTAGTAACAATAATAATGTCAAATCCAATATTGTTGCTTCTAGTAGTTCTCTTGATTCCACTAATGATTCTCTTAGCCAAGTTACACTTGAGCAAGAAAATAGCTTATTGAAGGGAATTATAGAGAAAGGTGTTTACAAGAGCCTTGCCGGGAGTAAGCAATTCGAGGAAATTGTACGCAAGCAAGGAAGGCACCGGAAGAATCAAGGTGTTGGTTTTGAACGAAAGTTCAATGCCAATGGAGTTGAGTGGGAAGAAGATCAATACCCCAAGACGAAGTTTGTTCCTCAACAAGAGAAGTATGATCCTACTTCCTTCAAGGGAACACAAGCTCAAGATGATCTTCCACCACAAGACCACAAGAACAAAGGCAAGGACAAGCTTCAAGAAGAGATTGATGCATTTGAAGAAGCACCTAAAGCCTCGTTCAAGTGGGTTCCCAAGACTACGTCAAGTTCTACTTCATCAAGTACAACTACAACTCCAAGGATTCCCATCAAGATGATGTGGATCCCGAAGAAGAAGAACTAGAGAGTTCTTGAGGGTGACTCCACCAACATTCTTCACTCATATCATTTTGGCAAGAACAAGTGCAATCAACTTCCACATCTTGCACTAGTTCAAGGAGTCACAAACCCTCATGTTGGTAAGACAAGGGACAAGGTAACCTATTGATTTCATGGACATCATCTTGTGTGTGCATCACTCTATGTCTATGGATATTCTTGTTTGTTCCTTGTGGGACTAACCCATGTAGGTAAGTTGAAAGTGCAACTCACTCCAAAGGATTGCTCCAAATGATCTACATCAACATTGAGCATCTACATCTTCAACACCTACATGAAGTCATCATCGACAAAACCCAAGGTTAGTTCATCCCTCTAAGGGGGGATCTCACATCTAGGGGGAGCTTAACTCTAAGAATTGAGTCAAATCAACTCTAATGGTGTGAACACATTAATGCATTATGTAAAAGTGGTAACCCCACTTGAGCTTAAACGATGAGTATGACCTATGATCAAATGTTCTCATTTGACTCCTAAGTCAATATACTCATATATAGATGACCTAGTCATCGCCAATTGTTTGATAGATGCTAGAATTGGTTGTGCATGCTTTGCCACATATTTCATTTGCTATCTTATTGTGTGAGCATGTTGGTGCATATTTTACTCATTCAAGGACATCCACTTGTTGTTTTGATTGTTTGGATTCTTTTCTTTGTGCCAAGTGGATGGACAAGAATGCCTAAGAACCTTCTTTAGCTATCTATGCTTTTCTCATCTCAAACTCTATTCATGCTACATCACAAAATTTGATCAAGTCAGATTCGAACCACTCTGTGTGAGGAGCACTCGGAGTCCCCGATTCGTCATAGACTTAAACTTCCAAAACCTCTTTGTGATTCTCGGTCTGACCGATTCTTCCATTTTGGTCCTACCGAGATCACCAAGTTGATCTGAGTTTTCAATCTCGGTGCAACCAATTTGAACTTTTCGGTCTCACCGATTTGCTGTAACTGAACACAGTTATGCATCTCGGTGCCACCGAGTTGTTCCACTCGGTCACACCGACAAGGTCGGGCTATATATAGCCACGGGCAAAAGTTTAGAAATTTCTCCGAAACTCTTCACCCGCGCAACAGCTCACTCTGCCATTATGGTCTCCGGATTGTCTCCTCGCCTCCAGCAGCCTCCTGTCGCTGGTCTTCGCCGCTGTCAACGGAATTCGTCCCCGCCGTTGCCGCCATAGCAAGTCCACCGCCAAGTTAGGGTATGGACTTGATCTTTGTGCTATCCACGTCTGATTCCTAGCACATTGTTTTCATATTGATTCTTGCCACGATTGAGATTCTTCTATCCAGCCAAAATAGTCCATAGAATAGATGCGATTCAAATTTTTAGGGTTAGGTTTCCGCCGAAACCATCTCGGATCCACCGAGTTGAAAAACTCGGTCTCACCGATTTGGCGTATGCCATTGCACTAGTGACTCTCGGTCTGACCAAGAATTACTAATCGGTGCGACCGATTTGAGGATTCTGTGAAACCCTAGCAGTCTCGGTGCCACCGAACTGAAACTCGGTCCGACCGAGATCATCAGTTTAGGTTCCAAAACTGCTTCGGTATCACCGAGTTTGAAAATCGGTTGATCCGAAATGCTTTCTGTGGAAAACTAAAACTAAACTTTTGAATCATTCTTTTTGAAAAATCTCTGCATTTTGTGATGCTCATTTATTCTATCTAATCTATAACTCTTCACAGGGTCAGCAGTCAGCTTTTGCAGTATGTCTGATCAGAGTGACAGCCGGAACAGGTCTGAAGAGCAGATGGACTTGAGTGAGGGCACTAGTCCCTTAACTTTAGATGATGGGAGCAGAAGCACTCCTAGCAACTTGCCTAAGGCTGCAACTAGGCAAAGGAGGAAGAGAACCTCAGACTTAGAGGATGAGGATTACAAAGCTGAGGAGGATGAGGCCACTTCCAAGAAAGTGGTGCTCAAGAAAGAGTATGACTCTGCTCAAAGACCAAAGCCAGGTCTGAAGAGGAAAGTTCCTGCCAAGAGAACTCCAATGCCAAAGGCCAGGAAGTCCACTCAAGTGCCAGCTCAAGCTCAACCCAAAGAGGCACCTGCAAGGAAAGAAGCGCCATCAAAACCTCAGAAAGTCCCCACTGGTGCAACCATGAAATTCACAATTGAATCAGAGGATGATGGTGATCAGGACAAGAAAAATAAGAGAGCTAGAACCACAACTGCCAAGGTCCTTGGAAAGCCCTCAATGAGAAGGGATTCTGAAGAAGAGGAAGAGGATGCTGCACCAGCTCCTAAGGCAGCTAAGCTTATGGGAGATGCAATCAGGTCAGGGGATGCAACATCCAAGCCCAAAGATGCACCCAAAGCTGCCTCCAAGGCCAAGCAAGCTCCAAAGAGGAATACTAGGAGTATTCCAGCTGCTAAGAAGAATAAGGCCCCAGTGCCCAATGTTGCTGAAGATGAGGATGAGGAAGGACAAGTCCTTAGAAAGCTCAAGCCCAAGATACCAGACCACAATGATGCCCATCCTGTGGCTGAGGACATGAGAATCAGGAAGGATTCAGGGCTAAGACTGTGGAGGTTGGAAGACCCATATGCTTCAAGAAGAAGGACTGCTGTTGACTACAGGTTCCACATAAAGGAACATCATGACTTTTATGAGACCATTCTGTTGGACAAGAAGCCCATAGTCTGTGACATGAGGTGGGTTGACTGGAAATTCATCAAGGAGAATGAGCAGCACTACCCTGGAGTTGGGGACAGCTTTATTGCTTGTGGAGTAGCAGATTTTGTTGGACAGAAGTTCACCAACTGGAATGATGAGCTTATCATGTAGTTCTACTCCACAGCACATTTTTACCCAGATGGTAGAATTGTTTGGATGTCTGAAGGTTCTAGGTACCAATCCACTGTTGAAGAATGGGCAAGTCTGATAAATGCCCCCAAGGAAGAAGAGGATGACTTGGACATATATGCAAAGAAGAAGTTGGGTCACAATTCAATGGCTCACATGTACAAGGAAATTCCTGACAAAGCAGTTGAGACTCACAAGTTTGGATCAGTTCACTTTCTGCTGTCAGGGTTGGCAACCATAAATTGGATTCTGAGGCATACTTTGTTGCCCAAGTCTGGTGACCATACCATGATCAGAGGGCATGCCATCAACATGCTGCATGTGTTTGATGTGCCACAGAAGTTCAAAGTCATGAGCCTGATCATTGAAACAATCAAGAGGACTGCAGCAGATCAGAAGAGGAGCTGTGGATATGCACCTCAGATTCAAGAATTGATCAACTCTAAGATGGGCATAGGGAAATATTAGTTGGATAAGGAACATTTTCCAATTTATCCAGACTTTGAGGACAATGAGGTTGTTATGAATGAAGATGATCCACAATCAGTCCAAGCTCAGGAGAAGAAGGAGAAGGCAAAGAAGGGGAAGGCTGCCAAGATGCCAACTCAAGAGGAGGCATCTGAGTATTTCTTGAAAACCAAACAAGAGCAGCTTGGTTACTTGATAGCATCAACTCTGAGGATTGAGAAAGGGTTGGCCACCCTAACTCAAAACCAGGAGAGCCTGGAGAGAATCATGGAACAAAAATTCTATGATCTAGATGTCAAGGTAACTGAGATTCAGTCAGTTGTAGAGCAGCTGCAGGATGACATGCAGGAGAGGAAGGGCAAGACAACTACCAATGTGTTTGCCAGAGTGCCCAGAGCCCAGAGGTCAGTTGCAGTGCCAGTGACAGACACTAGAGCAACAACTTCAGCACCAGCTACTGCACCTACAGTTCCAGTGCAACCAGCTCCAGCATCCACTCCAGCACCCTCTACTTCAACTGAAGCCTTCGTCCAAGGAGCCATCAGGACACCACCACCAGAAGATCAAGCCTGAGAGACGATCTAGCACTATGCATTTTCTATGAACTTTTTGGTAACTTGTTGCCAAAGGGGGAGAAAAATGTATAGATCATAGGCTTCGAGAGAGAGTGTTGCTTTTATTCTCTCTTGCTTTATTTGGTGGTTTCTCAAACTTTGTTTGCTTTTGGTCGAGATACTATGCCTGTGAGACATTGATGATCATGTGTTTGATCATAAGCTACACTTATGCATGCTTGATATTATCCTATCTATCTTATGTGATCATTCACTATGCTTGGTGATGAGTGCATGTATTCTTTGTTTATTATTTTGAGCGCTCCACCAAGATGTATGTGACATGGAAGAGTAACCCATGAGCCTAATTCATTGTGCATTTGCAGTCCAAAGCAAATCTTAACCCATGCACAAATTTAGGGGGAGCTCTTGCTTATCACATACTTCTCAAAGCGACGATGTTATTCAATCTTATTATCATTAGTCGAAGCTTTGATCTATTTGTTGTCATCAATTACCAAAAAGGGGGAGATCGAAAGTGCAACTATCCCTAGCTGGTTTTGGTAATTAATAACAACATATAGCTCATTCGAAAGTGCAACATCTAGTCTTCCATAAAAGATATGCAACACCAACCATAGTGGTAATTAGGATGAGGACAATTATCAATTAATGTACAATACCTTTTATAAGCCTTAATATGACTTTTCACTTGTTTGTTGATTAAATTTAACAATCATGCACCTTGCCCCATAAGATTCCTTCTCTACATTGAAGTGAGTTGAGAAGGCGATGGATATTTTTTCCAAGTGTCAAAAGTATTCGCGGGGTGAGTAAATTGCCATCCTTTGGCTTTGGTGGCTAATGTTTGGAAAAAAAACTTGAGTTTCATTTCATCATAAATAAAGGCATTTAATTTAAACATCGCGCACATTTCATCAATAGATGCACATGTTGGTACGCATCCTCCGTGTCACCACCTATGAATTGTTTACTATGCATCATACCGAATAGACTCAGATTGTTTTCATAAGTTTCACCATTAGGTATGAAGGCCAAGGATGTAAAGATTTCTTCTATTGGTGGCCCAAAGATCTTTATTGCAATGAGTTGATACATATGTTCTGAAAGTGCAACTATCCCTAGGTGGTTTTGGTAATTAATAACAACATATAGCTCATTGAGCTAATGCTATTCCAAGACTATTATTTCTGGAAAGCTCAGTGAATGGCATGGCATGGATGATGAAAGTGGATCGCTCAAAATACCAAGGACAAAGGATTGGCTCAAGCTCAAAAGCTCAAGACTCTTCATTTTACATTTTAGTGATCCAAGATCACATTGAGTCTATAGGAAAAGCCAATACTATCAAGGAGGGATGAGGTGTTGCTTAATGAGCCTCTTGCTTCATGTGCTTAGTGATATGCTCCAAAACCCTCAACTACTTTCCCACATCCACAAATGACCTAAACTCATAGCCAAAATCGGTCACACCGAAACTTCCTATCCGGCGCCACCGATTCCAAAAGTCATAGCCACTGCCACAAACCCTAAGCAAATCGGTCTTACCGATAGGGATCTCGGTCTCACCGAGATGGGGTTGCAATCTCTCTGTTTCCCTTCATAACGTTTCAGTCTAACCGAAGTGAGCGATCGGTCCCACCGAGATTGCAATGTAAACTCTCTGTTTCCTTTTTGTAACATTTCGGTCTCACCGAAAAGAGCAAATTGGTCCCACCGAGTTTACCTGACCAACTCTCTGGAAAGCTTATTACCAAAATCGGTCTCACTGAGTTTGTGTAATCGGTCTTACCGAGATTACGTTATGCCCTAACCCTAACCGAATCGGTCTCACCGAGATGCATGTCAGTCCCACCGAAAATCACTAACGGTCACTAGGTTTACTAAATCGGTCCGACCGAGTTTAACAATTTGGTCCCACCGAGTTTGGTAAATTGTGTGTAACGGTTAGATTTTGTGTGGAGGCTATATATACCCCTCCACCTCCTCTTCATTCGTGGAGAGATCCATCAGAACGAACCTACACTTCCAACTTACCATTTCTGAGAGAGAACCACCTACTCATGTGTTGAGGCCAAGATATTCCATTCCTACCATATGAATCTTGATCTCTAGCCTTCCCCAAGTTGCTTTCCACTCAAATCTTCTTTCCACCAGATCCAAACCCATTGAGAGAGAGTTGAGTGTTGGGGAGACTATCACTTGAAGCACAAGAGCAAGGAGTTCATCATCAACGCACCATTTGTTACTTGTTGGAGAGTGGTGTCTCCTAGATTGGCTAGGTGTCACTTGGGAGCCTCCGACAAGATTGTGGAGTTGAACCAAGGAGTTTGTAAGGGCAAGGAGATCGCCTACTTCGTGAAGATCTACCGCTAGTGAGGCAAGTCCTTCGTGGGCGACGGCCATGGTGGGATAGGCAAGGTTGCTTCTTCGTGGACCCTTCGTGGGTGGAGCCCTCCGTGGACTCGCGCAGCCGTTACCCTTCGTGGGTTGAAGTCTCCATCAACGTGGATGTACGATAGCACCACCTATCGGAACCACGCCAAAAACATCCGTGTCTCCAATTGCGTTTGAATCCTCCAAACCCTTCCCTTTACTTTCTTGCAAGTTGCATGCTTTAATTTCCGCTGCCTATATACTCTTTGCATGCTTGCTTGAATTGTGTGATGATTGCTTGACTTGTCCTAAAGTAGCTAAAATCTGCCAAACTCTAAAATTGGGAAAAGGTTAAGTTTTTATTGGTCAAGTAGTCTAATCACCCCCCCCCCTCTAGACATACTTCAAGGTCCTACATGTTCAAACTCGATCATGGTTGCTTAGAACATGCAAAACAACTTAGCACACAGAAATAAACCAAAACTGGAAACAAACACCAAAGCTCTTAGCTCCTCGCAAGTCAATAGTAATAATTCGTAACATCATATAGATTAAGTTAATTAAACACTTTGTTAGAATACGAAGGGAAAGACATAAGTACCTTCTAATAAATCAAATGCATTGATTCTATTTGGCCGGGTCATAGGACATTAACCATGTTTCAACACACTTCATCAATGATACGCTACATGCATAAACTTAATATGCCAAGATAACTATTTTCCACATGGATTTATAAAGCCACTAGCTACAATCTTTCTTTTTATTTATCATTGTTTTTTGTTAATTATTTATCATTGTTCTTCAATTCAATGTCTACCTAACATTTGTAAAACGTCATTAAAAATAATGTATACCTAGCACCTTCCCTACCAATTTCAAAAAGGGTAATTTATCCTTCATAATTCCTAATGCTTCTTTGGTTATTTTGTGTGTAGAGTTAGAGGTTAATTTAAAGACACACCCATGAGCATGTATTTTGACTAAGAAAAGAGAAAACACTAATACATAACCGAGTGAGAACTAGGTCTTAAGAATCACCGTCCATTCTCCACCAATCAAAACCCATCTACTTAGTTACAAGAATTGTTTGTCAATGACGATGCAAGACATGTAAGTCAATTAAAAACATGACCCCCATAAGATTGTACTAGTTCCTGAATTTTTAAAAAACTAGATGATTCCCCGCACATTGCCGCAGGAAATATTGCATAAAATTAGTGTTTTACTCCACAAATTTAACCTTTTAAAATGATTAGCAAAACAATGAATAAATGATTTTTATTTGACAACAATAGTATTTAGGCTACCACCTCCACTTCTTCTGCAATAGAAGAAAACTTTCCAGCTACAACTAAAACATCACCACAAAAGTTATAACCCAAGCCTTGACTATGTGTAATCTCCATCAGAACTCCCATGTACATTTACTTTGATCCATCCCACAGTAGGAGGTAAACAAATGGCATTAGTCGAAGGTAAACAAATATCATTAGTCTCATAGAATAATAATGATTTACCTTCTAAATATGTCTAACATTATGGATTGGATAAAATAACCCCACAAAACATTAAGAAACTAGTCCACTTATGGATGCATTACATATACAAAAATGGCATCAAAAGGTGCCAAGCTAAATCTATTAAAGAAGTAGGGATATTAGAAAATATAATTCATTACCATGTATATAGGTGTTGTTGTAGGGTGGAGACCCTAAGCGTAGATCTTTCAAGAATTGGAGGGGAATCGACGGAGAACGCGAAGAACACGAAGAACAAGAGGGGAAATCACAAGAAGAAAACACTCAAGAACAAGTCCAATCACACATCCACTAGACTCACAATCACACAAGATCCACAAAGGTACAAGAACAACAAAGGGAAAGATACAAGGTAAAGTTCATCCCAAATCCAAAGGAGATGAGGTCTTGATGATCTAGATAGATCCTTCCCTCAAGGAGGTCTTGAAACCCTAAGGATCTTCTCCAATGGACGCCTTGAACTCCATGGAGTCTTCTCCCTCAAGAGGAAACCCATAAGGGAAGATACATGAGCTAAGCTCTAATGTCTAGTTCTAATCTTAGCTAACCCTAAAAACTGAGAGGAGCACGGAATATATAGTCTAGGGGCGAAAGGGTACATGCCTCAATGGTAACACGGGCTTTTTAGCCCAATTCGTAGTGAAACTGGGCCTACCGGACAGTCCGGTGGTAAGGACCGGACAGTCCGGTGAGGATAGACACATTTTCGTGTGCCACCGAATTGTCCGCTGTGGGGACTGGACTATCCGGTAGTGCAATTTTAGTGTGACCGGACTGTCCGGTGGTGCAATTTCTACACGCTTCCTTTTCTTCATCTTGATGCTTCCGGTCAGCTCTTGGGTCTTGGGGTCCTTCTCCTTGTCCTCCGGGAAGCTTCCTAGCTGCTTGGTGGCGGTTGCCCTTGTACCTAATGATGCACAATGTTCCATGGTGAGGTAGCAACCAAGTCCAATGGATATATTCATGTAAATCTCGAAGAGGAGTGGGTTCACCTTAAGTCCGGTAGGTCCACTTGGGGCTTGAGGTGCTATGAAGGTGTACAAGGAGAAGACCGTAGGATGCTTCGCATCATCCCCTCCCCCTTGGGAAAGATCCGATCTCGGATTGAATCACCATGGGAAAGGGATGGCTTCGCCATGTGGGAGTGGACGATCACCAAGTACCCATCATCTTCAAGCTCGGAAAGGGCACCCTCCAATGTCGCACCATCTAGTGATTCCTTCAAAAGGGGCAAAGACAAAAAACACTTGGAAAAACAAATGTGGTTAGCGTTAGGGCAAAACCAAGCATTCAAGAGGTGATTCACCAAACAAGTGTCATCAACATGCAAAGCATATGGTGTGACAAAGGATTGTGCCATGGCATGTAAGCATATCAATCGAGCACAAGCAAAGATATCATGGGGACAAGCATGTAAGTGTGAGGTAGTGATGCAAATATGTTGGACAAGTGAATAAGCATCTACCTCAAGGTCATAGCAAACATGGGCAAAACGCTCAAAGAAAGGTCTATGGTAGGCATAGGAATCATTCACAACACCAAATAAAATGAAGTGTCTAAACACATGGGTCAAGGGCAAGACAATCCAAGCATAATGTGCATAGGGTGTAGTGAATATAGTGTGGCACTCAGCACAATAGAAGAGAAATTGTTCATCATGTGTGAGGCAATCAAGTCAAGCATGTGACAAGCAATGGGACATAGCATATGTGAAGAAGTGATATTGTTGCAACCAAACATATGATAGGAGCAAGTAGTCCAAGAATTGGATGCAACACACAAGGTACATATATCATGAAGCATGGAAATGTGGTAATCATGGGTGAAAGCAATATCTCGAACATGCAAGCAAATGGTGCAAGCAACACATGAAGTATGATCCACAATATCCAAACTCAAGAAGGATGTCACCTTGAAGGCGTGTCCTTGTGCATTCTTCACAATGCCGAAGTGGAAGCAAATGCGGTGTAGAAGCGAGTCATGGTAGAATGTATGAGGCTCGCTCTCAAGAGCTTGAATGGTCAACTCACGTGAAGTGGAGTCAACACAAAGTCCAAGTATCCTACACATGCACACAACAAAACAAAGAACGTATGCGCATGGTAGATAAACACATCATCCGTCATGATGGTTCTCTTCTCTTGCACATAACCATTAGAAGCAAAAGTGCATGAATAATATGATGCAACAAGGGCGATATTCATGGCACTAGGTATATGGTGCAGAGAAGTAAGACAAGCATGTTTCACAAGAATTATGTCAAAATCTCCAAATATATGCTAAAATGCTAAGGGCGTAATCTTATGAGTAAGACTAAAAGCATTGTTGCACTCGATACATGTCAAATCATCTAGCATGAGAGAGGCAACACATGGAGAGATGTGACAAGAAGCAATAACAATCATGTGCAAAGCATGTAGATGATTGTCATCAACCGCATGAAATGAGCAAGTATGAATCATGGATGATGCAACACAAGCAAGCATATCAATCATGTCATGCAAACTAGTGGAGCGAAGATGCAACACACTAGAGGAAAGCATGGCAATCATGCCATGTGAACAAATAATAGGCATAGACAATGCACATGACATATCGCAAGCACGAACACAAAGCAAGAATATAGTATCATCATAGGAATGGGTCACAAATGGAACATGGCAATAACAAGCACTATCTCCACCAAGCTTGCAAATACACATACAAGTACTAGAATCAATCATCATGTGTAATGCAAAGCATGGGTCACAAGTGCATGGCAAAGGAATAGGAATGATCATATCATGCAAAGT
The DNA here is from genome assembly GCF_018294505.1 of Triticum aestivum. Classification (NCBI taxonomy): domain Eukaryota; kingdom Viridiplantae; phylum Streptophyta; class Magnoliopsida; order Poales; family Poaceae; genus Triticum; species Triticum aestivum. Next base: position 162,745,807 of record NC_057798.1, on the reverse strand, counting down.
AAACATGGCAATATGGGCAAATGAGTCACAATGGACAATAAGCCATAACCATGTGAGAGCCATGTAGAATAAATGTGCGAAGTCTTGGTGCGAAGAGAGCGGTGGGAAAAACAATCCATGGGATCCCAAGTCATCATTGCTCTCTAGAGCTCGTTTTGTCAACTCGTGGGATTCGAGGTTGACAAGTATTCATGGGTACCTACACAAAAGAGACACAAACCAAAGAAATTGTGCGCGTGGTAAATGTACACATCATCCATCATGATGTGTATGTGCACATGTGAATTAGCACAAGATAAACATCGCTCAAAGAAATTTGACGCATGGTATAAGAACATGTCATCCATCATGAAAGAATAATTGTTATGTATAACACAATGGGGATGCAAATTGAGCATACAATTATATGGCACATCAATAGAATTTTCATTCATGGGAAACATATGCTGCACATAATTATTGGGATCATGCAATGGATGGGATGGATCAAAATTTCCTAACATGTATGAGGAAACTATGGGGGTCTCCTCATGAACAACATTGGAAACATTATATGGAGAAAATGGACAACATCCAAAACAATGCATATCCGAAGCTAGGTGGGCATGGCATGGCATATGAGATAAATGATGCAAAGGGAGCATATCAATATCATCACAAGAAAAACAAATGCCAATAACCATGGGCTTGTCATCTATGCCATATGTGCAAATTGGGTTTATTTTAATGGCATATGCATAGTCACTATGAAGAGATTGCAATAAGACATATGGTTGATCTCATGCATAGCATATGACAAGTCAAGCGGATTATCAACATGTGACCAAGGGAATTGTCACAAGAAATCCTATGTAACATGGCATCACAACTAATAGACTCCACATGAGAATCATCATACTCATCATAAATGGGCAAGAAATCATCACATGAGGAAGTCGCACTAGCATGAATCATGGAAATAGGTGGATCAACATCACGCAAGAAAGCAATGTCAATAATGTTCACTAGTGGGACTAGCGCATCACCGTCACCTTTGTTACCTTTGTCATTCCACTCATGTGGTGTAAGTGAGGTGGGAAATACCAAATGGTGGTCATCTTCATCTTGATGGAACCTAAAGAAAATATGCCCTAGAGGCAATAATAAAGTTATTATTTATTTCCTTATATCATGATAAATGTTTATTATTCATGCTAGAATTGTATTAACCAGAAACATGATATATGTGTGAATACATAGACAAACATAATCTCACTAGTATGCCTCTACTAGACTAGCTCATTAATCAAAGATGGTTATGTTTCCTAACCATAGACATGAGTTGTCATTTGATTAACGGGATCACATCATGAGTTGTCATTCTACTAATGATGTGATTGACATGACCCATTCCGTTAGCTTAGCACTTGATCGTTTAGTATGTTGCTATTGCTTTCTGCATGACTTATACATGTTCCTACAACTATGAGATTATGCAACTCCTGTTTACCGGAGGAACACTTTGTGTGCTACCAAACGTCGCAACGTAACTGGGTGATTATAAAGGAGCTCTACAGGTGTCTCCAAAGGTACATGTTGAGTTGGTATATTTCGAGATTAGGTTTTGTCACTCCGATTGTCGGAGAGGTATCTCTGGGCCCTCTCGGTAATGCACATCACTATAAGCCTTGCAAGCAATGTAGCTAATGAGTTAGTTACGGAATGATGCATTACATAACGAGTAAAGAGACTTGCTGGTAACGAGATTGAACTAGGTATTAGGATACCGACGATCGAATCTCGGGCAAGTAACATACCGGTGACAAAGGGAACTACGTATGTTGTTATGCGGTTTGACCGATAAAGATCTTCGTAGAATATGTAGGAGCCAATATGAGCATCCAGGTTAAGCTATTGGTTATTGACCGGTAACGTGTCTCGGTCATGTCTACATAGTTCTCGAACCCGTAGGGTCCGCATGCTTAAGGTTTCGTTGACAGTTTTATTATGAGTTTATGAGTTTTGATGTACCGAAGGTTGTTCGGAGTCCCGGATATGATCACGGATATGACGAGGAGTCTCGAAATGGTCGAGACATAAAGATCGATATATTGGACGATTATATTTGGACACCGGAAATGTTCCGGGTGAGATTGGGACAATACCGGAGCTCCGGGAGGTTATCGGAACCCCCCGGGAGGTATATGGGCCTTATTGGGCCTTAGTGGAAAGGAGGGAAAAGGAGCAAGGGAGGGGCCCTCCCCCCAAGCCCAATCTGAATTGGGAGGGGGGCCGGCCGCCCCTTTCCTTCCTCCCTCCTTCCTCTTCCTTCCCTCTCCCTCTCCTAATAGAAAAGGGGGGAATCCTACTCCCGGTGGGAGTTGGACTCCCCCCTAAGGCGCGCCACACCCCTTGGTCGGCCCCGTCCTCCACTCCTTTATATACGGGGGAGGGGGCACCCCATAGACACAATAATTGATCTCTTGATCTCTTAGTCGTGTGCGGCGGCCCCCTCCACCATAGTTCTCCTCGATAATATTGTAGCGGTGCTTAGGCGAAGCCCTGCGACGGTAGAACATCAAGATCGTCACCATGCCGTCATGCTGGCGGAACTCTCCCTCGACACTTTGCTGGATCGGAGTACGGGGGACGTCATCGAGCTGAACGTGTGCAAGAAATCGGAGATGCCGTAGTTTCGGTGCTTGATCGGTCGGGCCGTGAAGACGTACGACTACATCAACCGAGTTGTGCTAATGCTTCCGCTTTCGGTCTACGAGGGTACGCGGACACACTCTCCCCTCTCATTGCTATGCATCACCATTATCTTGCTTGTGCGTAGGAATTTTTTTGAAATTACTACGTTCCCCAATAGTGGCATCCGAGCCTGGTTTTATGCGTAGATGTTATATGCACGAGTAGAACACAAGTGAGTTGTGGGCGATACAAGTCATACTGCTTACCAGCATGTCATACTTTGGTTCGGCGGTATTGTTGGATGAAGCGGCCCAAACCGACATTACGCGTACGCTTACGCGAGACTGGTTCTACCGACGTGCTTTGCACACAAGTGGCTGGCAGGTCTCTGCTTCTCCAACTTTTGTTGAACCGAGTGTGGCTACGCCCGGTCCTTGCGAAGGTTAAAACAGCACTAACTTGACGAACTATCGTTGTGGTTTTGATGCGTAGGTAAGAACAGTTCTTGCTCGGCCCGTAGCAGCCACGTAAAATTTGCAACAACAAAGTAGAGGACGCCTAACTTGTTTTTGCAGGGCATGTTGTGATGTGATATGGTCAAGACGTGATACTATATTTTATTGTATGATATGATCATGTTTTGTAACCGAGTTATCGGCAACTGGTAGGAGCCATATGGTTGTCGCTTTATTGTACGAAATGCAAGCGCCCTATAATTGCTTTACTTTATCACTAAGCGGTAGCGATAGTCGTAGAAGCAATAGATGGCGTAACGACAACGACGCTACGATGGAGATCAAGGTGTCGCGCCGGTGACGATGGTGATCACGACGGTGCTTCGGAGATGGAGATCACAAGCACAAGATGATGATGGCCATATCATATCACTTATATTGATTGCATGTGATGTTTATCCTTTATGCATCTTATTTTGCTTTGATTGACGGTGGCATTTTAAGATGATCTCTCACTAATTATCAAGAAGTGTTCTCCCTAAGTATGCACCATTGTGAAAGTTCTTTGTGCTGAGACACCACGTGATGATCGGGTGTGATAGGCTCTACGTTCAAATACAACAGGTGCAAAACAGTTGCACACGCGGAATACTCAGGTTAAACTTGACGAGCCTAGCATATACAGATATGGCCTCGGAACACGGAGACCGAAAGGTCGAACGTGAATCATATAGTAGATATGATCAACATAGTGATGTTCACCATTGAAAACTACTCCATCTCACGTGATGATCGGACATGGTTTAGTTGATTTGGATCACGTGATCACTTAGATGACTAGAGAGATGTCTGTCTAAGTGGGAGTTCTTTAGTAATATGATTAATTGAACTTAAATTTATCATGAACTTAGTACCTGATAGTATTTTGCTTGTCTATGTTTGTTGTAGATAGATGGCTTGTGCTGTTGTTCCGTTGAATTTCAATGCGTTCCTTGAGAAAGCTAAGTTGAAAGATGATGGTAGCAATTACACGGACTGGGTCCGTAACTTGAGAATTATCCTCATTGTTGCATAGAAGAATTACGTCTTGGAAGCACCGCTGGGTGCCAGGCCTGCTGCAGATGCAACTGACGATGTTAAGAACGTCTGGCAGAGCAAAGCTGATGACTACTCGATAGTTTAGTGCGCCATGCTTTACGGCTTAGAACCGGGACTTCAACGACGTTTTGAACGTCATGGAGCGTATGAGATGTTCCAGGAGTTGAAGTTAATACTTCAAGCAAATGCCCGGATTGAGAGATATGAAGTCTCCAATAAGTTCTATAGATACAAGATGGAGGAGAATAGTTAGGTCAGTGAACATATACTCAAAATGTCTGGGTATAATAATCACTTGATTCAACTGGGAGTTAATCTTCCTGATGATAGTGTCATTGACAGAATTCTTCAATCAGTGCCACCAAGCTACAAGAGCTTCATGATGAACTATAATATGCAAGGGCTGGACAAGACTATTCCCGAGCTCTTCGCAATGCTAAAAGCTGCGGAGGTAGAAATCAAGAAGGAGCATCAAGTGTTGATGGTCAATAAGACCACCAGTTTCAAGAAAAAGGGCAAAGGGAAGAAGAAGGGGAACTTCAAAAAGAACAGCAAACAAGTTGCTGCTCAAGAGAAGAAACCCAAATCTGGACCTAAGCCTGAGACTGAGTGCTTCTACTGCAAGCAGACTGGACACTGGAAGCGGAACTGCCCCAAGTATTTGGCAGATAAGAAGGATGGCAAGGTGAACAAAGGTATATGTGATATACATGTTATTGATGTGTACCTTACTAATGCTCGCAGTAGCACCTGGGTATTTGATACTGGTTCTGTTGCTAATATTTACAACTCGAAACAGGGACTACGGATTAAGCGAAGATTGGCTAAGGACGAGGTGACGATGCACATGGGAAATGGTTCCAAAGTCGATGTGATCGCGGTCGGCACGCTACCTCTACATCTACCTTCGGGATTAGTTTTAGACCTGAATAATTGTTATTTGGTGCCAGCATTGAGCATGAACATTATATCTGGATCTTGTTTGATGCGAGATGATTATTCATTTAAATCAGAGAATAATGGTTGTTCTATTTATATGAGTAATATCTTTTATGGTCATGCACCCTTGAAGAGTCGTCTATTTTTATTAAATCTCGATAGTAGTGATACACATATTCATAATGTTGAAGCCAAAAGACGCAGAGTTGATAATGATCGTGCAACTTATTTGTGGAACTGTCGTTTGGGTCATATTGGTGTAAAGCGCATGAAGAAACTCCATACTGATGGACTTCTGGAACCACTTGATTATGAATCACTTGGTACTTGCGAACCATGCCTCATGGGCAAGATGACTAAAACGCCGTTCTCTGGAACTATGGAGCGAGTAACACACTTGTTGGAAATCATACATACTGACGTATGTGGTCCAATGAATGTTGAGGCTCGCGGCGGATATTGCTATTTTCTCACCTTCACAGATGATTTGAGCAGATATGGGTATATCTACTTAATGAAACACAAGTCTGAAACATTTGAAAAGTTCAAAGAATTTCAGAGTGAAGTGGAAAATCATCGTAACAAGAAAATAAAGTTTCTACAATCTGATCGTGGAAGAGAATATTTGAGTTACGAGTTTGGTTTACATTTGAAACAATGTGGAATAGTTTCGCAACTCACGCCACCCGGAACACCACAACGAAATGGTGTGTCCGAACGTCGTAATCGTACTTTACTAGATATGGTGCGATCTATGATGTCTCCTACTGATTTACCGCTATCGTTTTGGGGTTATGCTTTAGAGACGGCCGCATTCACGTTAAATAGGGCACCATCAAAATCCGTTGAGACGACGCCTTATGAACTGTGGTTTGGCAAGAAACCAAAGTTGTCGTTTCTTAAAGTTTGGGGCTGTGATGCTTATGTGAAGAAACTTCAACCAGATAAGCTTGAACCCAAATCGGAGAAATCTGTCTTCATAGGTGTCGGTGTCAAAACCAGCGGATCTCGGGTAGGGGGTCCCGAACTGTGCGTCTAGGCGGATGGTAACAGGAGACGAGGGACACGATGTTTTATCCAGGTTCGGGCCCTCTTGATGGAGGTAAAACCCTACGTCCTGCTTGATTAATATTGATGATGTATATTACAAGAGTGGATCTACCACGAGATCAAGGAGGCTAAACCCTAGAAGCTAGCCTATGGTATGATTGTTGTAATGGATGTTATGTCCTACGGACTAAAGCCCTCCGGTTTATATAGACACCGGAGAGGGCTAGGGTTACACAGAGTCGGTTACAATGGTAGGAGATCTACATATCCGTATTGCCAAGCTTGCCTTCCACGCCAAGGAAAGTCCCATCCGTACACGGGACGAAGTCTTCAATCTTGTATCTTCATAGTCTTGGAGTCCGGCGGACGATGATAGTTCGGCCATCCAGACACCCCCTAGTCCAGGACTCCCTCAGTAGCCCCTGAACCTGGCTTCAATGACGATGAGTCCGGCGCGCATAATGTTCGGCATTGCAAGGCGGGTTCCTCCTCCGAATAATCCATAGAAGATTGTGAACACCAGGATAGTGTCCGGCTCTGCAAAATAAATTCCACATTCCACCGTAGAGAGAATAATATGTACACTAGTTCAATCTGCTGACGTATTTTGCGGCATGATGTCACACCACTACCAAGCCTTTACTTGAATCGTTTTTTATTATACCACCTCAGCGCGTTTAGCGAAGCGGTTTCCTTGGCACGTCTTGTCGAAGCAGAGATCGTGTTCCCCTTATTCCGGGATTCTCATCAATACGAATGTGTGCAACCCAATCGCGCCATTGATAGTGGTGCTTGGGAGATAAGCGAGTTTTACTAGGCCGGTGGGCATGCATAGTCTTCGTCCGCCTATATATATAAGGGGATAAGGATCCACCTTTTCACCTACGCCTTCTTCCTCCTTTGCTTATCCATCTCCGCGCACCCGAGCTCTAGCGCCCAAGTTCGCGCATCTCGTCTCGACCTTCTCCGACCATGTCCGGAGCGGGAGGCAAGTGGTTGGCCTCCACCATTAAGGAGGAGCACATCACAAAACTGTGAAGCGTCGGATACCTTTCCGGTGACATCGCGCACCGGCTGCCCGACAAGGGGCAGCTCATCCCCACCCCCAGGCCCCATGAGAGGGTCGTATTCCTTCCCCACTTCCTTCGCAGACTGGGCTTTCCACTTCACCCCTTTGTCCGGGGGCTCATGTTCTACTACGCCCTGGATTTCCACGATCTGGCACCGAACTTCATCCTCAACATCTTGGCGTTTATCGTCGTGTGCGAGGCCTTCCTCTGCATCCAGCCCCACTTTGGCTTGTGGCTCAAGACCTTCAATGTCAAGCCGAAGGTAGTGAAGGGCACGCAGGCGGAGTGCAGAGGTGCCATGTTGGGCAAGATGCCCAAAGTCCTCTGGTTCGAAGGGGCCTTCGTGGAGTCCGTCAAGGGGTGGCAGTTGGGGTGGTTCTACATCATCGAGCCGCGCGACCCTACGTGGGCGGCGGCCCCCAAGTTCAGATCTGGTATCCCTGTGCAGCTCACCTCCTGGAAAGAGAAGGGCTTGCTATGGGGTAGTTCGAAGGAGCTGACGGGACTCCAAGCCTGTATCCAGAAGCTGGTGAACAAGAAGCTCAGGCTTGTTAATGTGGCCCAAGTCATGCTCGTCCGCCGGATTCTCCCATGCCAAGAACGGGCTTTCAACCTGTGGGAGTTTGATCCGGCACAGCACCAGGCATTGAGTGGGCTCTTCGACACGACGTACGAAGGCGCCTGGAGGGTGCTGTTTAAGGGCGCTGAAGCCCCCGCATCCGCGACGGAAGATCGCGGATTTCACTCGCAGCGTCCAGCTGATGAGGTAAGTGATTCTACCCCTTTATGGGACACTTGTTATTAATAGTTCGACCCTAAGCGAGTTTCAATCTCCCTTTTCCTTTGACAGGACTGGATGAAGAAGGCCGAGCAGCTCGTCTGTCCGGCTCCCATGCCAAAAAACCCAGTAGACGCCCGTCTAGCGGGGCTGCTGGTTCCGGCACCACATGTGGTGCCGGAGAAGAAGGCCAAGAAGGTGGCCACGGGTACTCGAAAGAGTTCCCGTTTTTAGGTGTCCGACGACTCCGAGGCAGACTCCTCCCCCAAAGATGAGGAGGAGGAAGAAAACTCTCTCCCAGAGGAGGGAGAGAGGAAGAGGAAGGCTTCCCCAATAGGGGAGGCCGAAGGGTCCAAGAGTGGAAGGACTATTCCCCCGGACAGCTCCGCTAACGCCAACGTTGGCGGCGAAGAGTGGCCTTCAAGGGCCAGGCCTCCGGCAAGATCGTACGTATCCGGATCCCTGAGTAACTTATAATTTCTTTTCATGTCACATAGCGTCCTTCTAATGCCGCATACTGCCTGCAGTCCGGCCGATGATGATCTCCCCGCTTCATCGAGCGGGTCGTTGGCTCCGTCCGATGTAGATTCCATCCCGACTGCCTCCTCCCCTCGCGCCGCTGAGGACGCCGAGGTGGGATCCCAGGAAGGGACCCATCGGGAGGAGGCTCCGGAGGCGCCGCAAGGCAACCTCCTGGACTTTGCGCCGGACTCCACGCTGGAACCCGCAGTGGTTCCGGAGTCCGGCAGGCGGCCCCTTCGAAAGAAGGGCAAGACCGTGACACCGGCAGCCCCCGTCCAACCGGAGGCGCTGGACAACTTGTTGGAGGCGCTCAAAGGCGCTTCCATCGAGGAAGAACACCGCACTATCATGAGTGCGGTGATTCAGAAGGTTCAGTTCGCCAAGAGCGGGCTGATCGAAGCCTGCAGTAGCCTTTTAACAGGCTTTGAGGTAAGAAGTTAAAATTATGTAATGTAATACCGCATAGACAGTAGCCCCTGATGCTTGGTTCGGTGTTCGGAAAGAAAAGCCGGACTGAGGATCCAAAAAAGATATACGCAGGGTTGCTAAAAAATATGTCAATATGGGTTTGCAGGCTGCGCTGCTGACCTCTGCCGCACTGACTGCGGAGGTCAGTGCATTGAAGCAGGATCTCGAGCGGTCCGAGCAAGAGCTCGGCCGTGCCAAGAAGCAGCTCGAGGACAAAGAAGGTGAGTAACACCACCTTGAATAATTACCTTACAGAAAAGGATTTAGGTTGCAATAAAAATAACAAGGATAACGTGGGTACTGCAGGGGCCATGAACGAGGTGGCAACCCTGAAGGAGGTTGTGTCTGCGGCCGAACATAATGCGGCTGCGGAACGGGCAGAGCGAGAGAAGCAGGAGGCGCAGGTGGCGGAGGTGCGGTAAGAGCTCCAGGCTCTCATGGAAAAACATGAGAGTTTGGAGCGCGACTCAAAGACTCGAGAGTCCGAGCTCGCCTCGGCTCTCGAAAGTGCCAAGTCCGCCAAGGCCGAGGCCCGTAAGGCCCTTCAGGAGGTTGAGGATGTGAAGAAAATAACGGCGGTTAAGGCATTTTTCATGCAAAGCAAGCATGTTAATGTAAACTACCTGACACTTACCCGAATTCGGAGCTCTCCAGGGGCGTTTGCAGATCTGCCTCGCAGTGTGTCCGATGCCGCCGCATTCTACCGTGGCGAGGAGGGGAGCTCAACGAAGAAGGTCTTCTGGTCTCAGTACGCTGAGGCCGGCCATCCGGTGCCCCCTAGCGACCAGCTGAAGCAGCTGGTCGAGCTCCACAAGGTAGCTGAGGAGGCCATGAAGGGCCTCATAGTCCGGCTGTGGCCTGGAGAGGCCATGCCTGGGAGCTACTTCGGCCTCGTGCGGCGGCTGGTGGATGCGTGCCCCTGGGTGGAGGTCATCAAGCGCTCCGCCTGTATTGAAGGTGCTCGTCGGGCCCTTGCCCGCGCAAAGGTGCACTGGGGCAGGCTGGATGCAGAGAAGCTTATCACTGACGCGCCGCCAGCGGGCAAGGAGTATCGTACGCCCGAGATGTACTATAAGACTGTCCTGAAGGGTGCCCGCAAGATTGAGGATGAGTGCCCCAGAGATGTAATTATTGAGTAAACTCGCTATGTGTTATCCTGTGCGCTGAAAACTTTATTCATATGCGCTAAGCAATGCTTGTTTAATCTAAAATATTACCTTCTGTGTGGCCGTTTATAAAATTTGAGAGATGGCAAGTCGTCGGCTTCAGCCCCCATGCCACGAGTGCTGGGGTGTTCGGGATAAACTTGAGCACTCTTGTTCCCATTTTTGGGTCCATCTAGGGACGCGCTCAACACAACGAACAAGGCAACCGGACTTATAATGCTTGAACACTCTCACTTAGCCATAGAATTCTATAATTTTAAATTTCGGCGAAGCCCCTAGTATTCGGAAGACCGAGTTCGGGGCGCTATCCACGCCTTGGCCGGACATTATCCGGTTCTTCGCTTGAAGCGGCATAAGTCTTTAAGGACTCGAAAAGACCTCTCGAACAACGACCAGTCTCTCGCCTCATCATGACAGTCAGTTTTAGCTTTCTCCACTAAGGCGCTCGCCCAGCTCAACCGGGGCGCAATCGCAGTGGTTCTCCCAGTGCCACCTTAGCCGACAGAACGGAATGTAAGGTACCAAAACGTGGGAGCCGGGCAAACCCAACTATTGACCCAAGACATGATTCGGAGCCGATTCATATAATGCTATAAGTTCGGGGTGCCGCACTTGTGAAAGTGTTCGGACTTATCACACCATAATGCGGGGAACATAAGCCCCTGGTGTATTGGGCCGTACCAAAATATACGGGTGCAAGATGTCATTAGTGAACATATATGTAAAGTAATGCAATTACAGGCAAAAAGTGCTGCATTATTTATTCAAGGAGTTCTGCTATGAGTGCGGAATGATACAAATAGTGCGGTAAGCAAGGGATTGGACTAAGTAAATATGTCCCCCTCCAGGGGTGGGCTGCGGACTGGTGTATATAATCAAATTTAATGCTCGTAATGGAGACCACCTGATTGTTCGTCGCAGCCTTTTTCCCTCCCTGGATGTTGCATCGTGAGTTCGGCGGGTTCGCCGCCGGACAGGGCCTCTGGTGAACGGAGTCCTGTGTATACAAAGAAAAAATAAAAAAGAGCGACACACTTGTGAGCCCCTGGTGTGGTCGAGCCGCACTCTAGGTCTGTTGTGGTCGTGCCCCTCCCCCTAGGCCCATGGTATCTCCAGAGCGTAATGATGTACGCGGAGGGTTGGTCTTGCAATCATGCGAGGGCTGGGGTTGGGGCCGCATTGCTACGCGTGCTCTGAACGTGCCAGGTGGTCTTGGTTGATGTTGCTCCGGGTGCGTTTGGCCGTGTCCGGCCGTTTAACGGCCGGACTCGAAAATTGCCTTAGAAGGCTGCTCTGTACTTCTGCCGCGAGAGCCGCTGTATGTTCCTCTGTTCGGGGGAGCGTTCCGTATTTCCGTTGACCGTGATGACTCCACGAGGGCCTGGCATCTTGAGCTTGAGGTATGCGTAATGTGGCACCGCGTTGAACTTTGCGAACGCGGTTCATCCGAGCAGAGCGTGATAGCCGCTGCGGAACGGGACTATGTCGAAGATTAACTCCTCGCTCCGGAAATTATCCGGAGATCCGAAGACCACTTCCAGTGTGACTGAGCCTGTACAATTGGCCTCAACAGCTGGTATGACGCCTTTGAAGGTCATCTTTGTAGGTTTAATCCTTGAGGGGTCTATGCCCATCTTGTGCACTGTATCCTGATAAAGTAGGTTCAGGCTACTGCCGCCGTCCATCAGGACTCTCGTGAGGTGAAATCCATCGATGATTGGGTCTAAAACCAATGCGGCGAATCCGCCATGGCGGATACTGGTCGGATGGTCTCTTCGATCGAAAGTGATCGGGCAAGAGGACCATGGATTGAACTTAGGGGCGACTGGCTCCATCGCATATACGTCCCTTAGTGCACACTTCCGCTCCCTCTTGGGTATATGGGTTGCGTATATCATGTTTACCGTCCGCACTTGTGGGGGGAAACCCTTCTGTCCTCTACTGTTCGGCGGCCGGGTCTCTTCCTCGTCGTCGCTATGCAGCCCCTTGTCATTGTTTTCGGCAATTAACTTGCCTGCCTGCTTGAATACCCAACAATCTCTGTTGGTGTGATTAGCTGGCTTTTCGGGGGTGCCATGTATCTGGCATGAGCGGTCGAGTATTCGGTCCAAATTGGACGGACCCGGAGTGGTTCTTTTAAATGGCTTCTTCCGCTGACCGGGTTTAGAGCCTCGGAATCCGGCGTTGACTGTTGTATCCTCCTTGTCATCGCCGTTAACGCGGCGTTTATTTTTGCTTCGACGCGACCTGCCATTGTGGTCCTTAGTATCCGGACTACCAGCATTTTTGCTGAGGTTGTTGCTGCGAGCTAGCCAGCTATCCTCTCCCGCATAGAAGCGGGTCATTAATGATGTGAGGGCTGCCATGGATTTCGGCTTTTCCTGTCCTAGGTGCCGGGCTAGCCACTCGTCGCGGATGTTATGTTTGAAGGCTGTGAGGGCCTTTGCATCCGGACAGTCGACGATTTGATTTTTCTTTGTTAAGAACCGTGTCCAGAACTGTCTGGCCGATTCGTCTGGCTGCTGAATTATGTGGCTTAGGTCATCGGCGTCTGGTGGTCGCACATATGTGCCCTGGAAGTTGTCAAGGAATGCGGCTTCCAGATCTTCCCAACACCCAATTGACTCTGCGGGCAAGCTGTTAAGCCAATGCCGGGCTGGTCCTTTAAGCTTGAGTGGGAGATACTTGATGGCGTGGAGATCGTCGCTGCGGGCCATATGGATGTGAAGGAGATAATCTTCGATCCAAACCGCGGGGTCTGTCGTGCCATCGTAGGATTCAATGTTTACGGGTTTAAACCCTTCAGGGATTTGATGATCCATTACTTCGTCAGTGAAGCATAGCGGGTGTGCGGCGCCTTTGTATTGAGCAATATCACGACGTAGCTCAAGGGAGCGTTGTCTGCTGTGTTCGGCCCGGCCGGAGTTGTTGTATCCGGCTCGACGGTATTTGTCGTGGGTCGTGGGGCGCCCACGTGATCCATAGATAGATCTGGATTGTCTTGCCTTGTCCTCCAATATATCCCGCAAGTCCGGCGCATTCCCTCGTGGCCTCATACTTTTTGAGCGATGCCGGGGTACGTTCTTGATGGAGGGCCTGGATGCCTCTCTATCGCGACCACGGGGTGGTCGGTCGGCCGTATTGTGCGCTGGCGATTAAGGTATGTATGCTTCCTCCTCTAATCGGGGGAGCAACTTGCGTTTTGGGTAGCTCTTGGAGGGGCGTTCAAGTTCGTACTCTTCGGCCACGAGGACCTCGGTCCATCTGTCAGCCAGCAGGTCCTGATCAGCTTGAAGCTGCTGCTGCTTTTTCTTTAGGCTATTTGCCGTGGCGATAAGCCTGCGTTTAAAACGCTCTTGTTCGATGGGATCCTCCGGCATGACGAATTCATCGTCGTTGAGGCTTGCCTCATCTTCGGAGGGAGGTATGTAATTATCATCCTCGACCTCTTCGTCTGCCGCTCTTTTGTGGGGGCTTGCTTCTGCCTCCTCCTGCGCTGAATCTTGCTGGAGGGGGTTTTCTTCGGCACCCTCTGGGGTGTTATTATCTCCGGTGCCGGAATCTTCATTCTTGTTGTGGCGGGATTTAGAGCGGCGCCGTTGACGCCGACGCTTGGGCTGTTTCTTTGAGGAATCTGCCCCCGCTGCTTCTTCGCCGTCCTCATCTTTTGGGGTGTCCACCATGTATATATCATATGACGAGGTGGTCTTCCAGTGCCCTGTAGGCACTGGTTTTTGATCGTCTCCGGCATCGTCGTCCATACCGTCGATGTCCTCGGAGTCGTAGTCTAGCATGTCGGTTAGATCGTTGACAGTGGCTACAAAGTGGGTGGTGGGTGGGCTTTGAATTTCTTCATCGTCCGCATCCCAACCATCCTGGCCATAATCCGGCCAGGGCTCTCCGGATAGCGAGAGATGCTTTAGCGAATTTAGGATGTCGCCAAAGGGTGAGTGCTAAAAGATGTCCGCAGCGGTGAACTCCGTGATCGACGCCCAATCGGATTCGATTGGCAGGGGTGCAGGAGGTTCGGAGTCCGGCGGGGAATCCGGCGCCTCAGAGTCACGAGTTTTATAGGGGACAAGGTCAGTGTTCGGCTCCATCGCCGCGGATGTTGCAGCTCCCGAGGCGGTGTCCAGCCACTCGTCCTTGATCTGCGCGATCGGCTCCGAACTATGGGTCGGAGCAGATTCATGTGCAGCCTCCAAAGCACTGTCCGGTGGCAGAGCTAGATCGTGCCCATTGCGACAGTGTGGCACGCTCGGCTGTGGATCGGATCCATCAAAGATCAAGTCTCCGTGGATGTCCGCCGTGAAGTTTAGGCTTCCAAATCTGACCTGACGGCCAGGGGCGTAGCTTTCGATCTGCTCCAGATGGCCAAGTGAATTAGCCCGCAGTGCGAAGCCGCCGAATACGAAGATCTGTCCGGGGAGAAAAGTCTCGCCCCGGACGGCGTTGTTGATTGGAGAAGCCATCAAGCCTATCGGTGACGACACAGAGGAACTCTCAATGAAAGCACCAATGTCGGTGTCAAAACCGGCGGATCTCGGGTAGGGTGTCCCGAACTATGCGTCTAGGCGGATGGTAACAGGAGACGAGGGACACGATGTTTTACCCAGGTTCGGGCCCTCTTGATGGAGGTAAAACCCTACGTCCTGCTTGATTAATATTGATGATGTATATTACAAGAGTGGATCTACCACGAGATCAAGGAGGCTAAACCCTAGAAGCTAGCCTATGGTATGATTGTTGTAATGGATGTTATGTCCTACGGACTAAAGCCCTCCGGTTTATATAGACACCGGAGAGGGCTAGGGTTACACAGAGTCGGTTACAATGGTAGGAGATCTACATATCTGTATTGCCAAGCTTGCCTTCCACGCCAAGGAAAGTCCCATCCGGACACGGGACGAAGTCTTCAATCTTGTATCTTCATAGTCTTGGAGTCCGGCGGAAAATGATAGTCCAGCCATCCGGACACCCCCTAGTCCAGGACTCCCTCAATAGGATACCCAAAAGAGACTATTGGGTACACCTTCTATCACAGATCTGAAGGCAAGACTTCTGTTGCTAAATTCGGATCCTTTCTAGAGAAGGAGTTTCTCTCAAAAGAAGTGAGTGGGAGGAAAGTAGAACTTGATGAGGTAACTGTACACGCTCCCTTATTGGAAAGTAGTTCATCACAAGAACCGGTTCCTGTGACAACTACACCAATCAGTGAGGAAGCTAATGATATTGATCATGAAACTTCAGATCAAGTTACTACCGAACCTCTTAGGTCAACCAGAGTAAGATCCACACCAGAGTAGTACGGTAATCGTATTCTGGAAGTCATGTTACTAGACCATGGCGAACCTACGAACTATGAGGAAGCGATGATGAGCCCAGATTCCGCAAAATGGCTTGTGGCCATGAAATCTGAGATGGGATCCATGTATGAGAACAAAGTATGGACTTTGGTTGACTTGCCCAATGATCGGCAAGCCATCGAGAATAAATGGATCTTCAAGAAGAAGACTGACGCTGATGGTAATGTAACTGTCTACAAAGCTCGACTTGTTGCGAAAGGTTTTTAACAAGTTCAAGGGGTTGACTACGATGAGACTTTCTCACCCGTAGCGATGCTTAAGTCTGTCCGAATCATGTTAGCAATTGCTGCATTTTATGATTATGAAATATGGCAAAAGGATGTCAAAACTGCATTCCTGAATGGATTTCTGGAAGAAGAGTTGTATATGATGCAACCAGAAGGTTTTGTCGATACAAAAAGTGCTAACAAAGTATGCAAGCTCCAGCGATCCATTTATGGACTGATGCAAGCCTCTCGGAGTTGGAATAAACGCTTTGATAGTGTGATCAAAGCATATGGTTTTATACAGACTTTTGGAGAAGCTTGTATTTACAAGAAAGTGAGTGGGAGCTTTGTAGCATTTCTGAATTATATGTAGACGACATATTGTTAATTGGAAATGATATAGAATTTCTAGATAGCATAAAGGGATACTTGAATAAAAAAATTTCGATGAAAGACCTCGGTGAAGCTGCTTATGTATTGGGCATCAAGATCTACAGAGATAGATCAAGATGCTTAATTGGACTTTCACGAAGCACATACCTTGATAAAGTTTTGAAAAAGTTCAAAATGGATCAGGCAAAGAAAGGGTTCTTGCCTGTATTACAAGGTGTGAAGTTGAGTCAGACTCAATGCCCGACCACAGCAGAAGATAGAGAGAAAATGAAAGATGTTCCCTATGCTTCAGCCATAGGCTCTATCATGTATGCAATGCTGTGTACCATACCTGATGTATGCTTAGCAATAAGTTTAGCAGGGAGGTACCAAAGTAATCCAGGAGTGGATCACTGGACAACGGTCAAGAATATCCTGAAATACCTGAAAAGGACTAAGGATATGTTTCTCGTTTATGGAGGTGACAAAGAGCTAGTCGTAAATGGTTACGTCGATGCAAGCTCTGACACTGATCCGGACGATTCTAAATCGCAAACCGGATACGTGTTTATATTGAACGGTGGAGCTGTCAGTTGGTGCAGTTCTAAACAAAGCGTCATGGCGGGATCTATATGCGAAGCGGAGTACATAGCTGCTTCGGAAGCAGCAAATGAAGGAGTCTGGATGAAGGAATTCATTTCTGATCTAGGTGTCATACCTAGTGCATCGGGACCAATGAAGATCTTATGTGACAATACTGGTGCAATTGCCTTGGCAAAGGAATCCATATTTCACAAGAGGACCAAGCACGTCAAGAGGCGCTTCAATTCCATCTGGGACCAAGTCCAAGTGGGAGACATAGAGATTTGCAAGATACATACGGATCTGAATGTTGCAGACCCATTGACTAAGCCTCTTCCATGAGCAAAACATGATCAGCACCAAGGCTCCATGGGTGTTAGAATCATTACTGTGTAATCTAGATTATTGACTCTAGTGCAAGTGGGAGACTGAAGGAAATATGCCCAAGAGGCAATAATAAAGTTATTATTTATTTCCTTATATCATGATAAATGTTTATTATTCATGCTAGAATTGTATTAACCGGAAACATGATATATGTGTGAATACATAGACAAACATAATGTCACTAGTATGCCTCTACTAGACTAGCTCATTAATCAAAGATGGTTATGTTCCCTAACCATAGACATGAGTTGTCATTTGATTAACGTGATCACATCATTAGTAGAATGATGTGATTGACATGACCCATTCCGTTAGCTTAGCACTTGATCGTTTAGTATGTTGCTATTGCTTTCTTCATGAGTTATACATGTTCCTACAACTATGAGATTATGCAACTCCCGTTTACCGGAGGAACACTTTGTGTGCTACCAAATGTCACAGTGTAGTTGGGTGATTATAAAGGAGCTCTACAGGTGTCTCCAAAGGTAAATGTTGAGTTGGCGTATTTCGAGATTAGGTTTTGTCACTCCGATTGTCGGAGAGGTATCTCTGGGCCCTCTCGGTAATGCACATCACTATAAGCCTTGCAAGCAATGTAGCTAATGAGTTAGTTACGGAATGATGCATTACATAACGAGTAAAGAGACTTGCCGGTAACGAGATTGAACTAGGTATTAGGATACCGGCGATCGAATCTCGGGCAAGTAACATACCGATGACAAAGGGAACTACGTATGTTGTTACGCGGTTTCACCGATAAAGATCTTCATAGAATATGTAGGAGCCAATATGAGCATCCAGGTTCCGCTACTGGTTATTGACCGGTAACGTGTCTCGGTCATGTCTACATAGTTCTCGAACCCGTAGGGTCCGCATGCTTAAGGTTTCGTTGACATTTTTATTATGAGTTTATGAGTTTTGATGTACCAAAGGTTGTTCGGAGTCCCGGATGTGATCACGGACATGACGAGGAGTCTTGAAATGGTCGAGACATAAAGATCGATATATTGAACGACTATATTTGGACATCGGAAAGGTTCCGGGTGAGATTGGGACAATACCGGAGCTCCGGGAGGTTATCAGAACCCCCGGGTGGTATATGGGAGGGGGCACCCCCCACCAAGCCCAATCCGAATTGGGAGGGGGTCTGGCCCCCCTTTCCTTCCTCCCTCCTCCCTCTTCCTTCCCTCTCCCTCTCCTAATAGGAAAGGGGGGAATCCTACTCCCGGTGGGAGTTGGACTCCCCCCTAGGGCGCGCCACCCCCCTTGGTCGGCTCCCTCCTCCACTCCTTTATATATGGGGGAGGGGGCACCCCATAGACACAACAATTGATCTCTTGATCTCTTAGCCGTGTGCGGTGCCCCCCTCCACCATAGTTCTCCTCGATAATATTATAGCGGTGCTTAGGCGAAGCCCTGTGACGGTAGAACATCAAGATCGTCACCATGTCGTCGTGCTGACGAAACTCTCCCTTGACACTCTGCTGGATCGGAGTACGGGGGACGTCATCGAGCTGAACGCGTGCAAGAACTCGGAGGTGTCGTAGTTTCGGTGCTTGATCGGTCGGGCCGTGAAGATGTATGACTACATCAACCGTGTTGTGCTAACGCTTCCGCTTTCGGTCTACGAGGGTACGTGGACACACTCTCCCCTCTCGTTGCTATGCATCACCATGATCTTGCGTGTGCGTAGGAATTTTTTTGAAATCACTACGTTCCCCAACAGAACCATGTGGGAGGTGCATCATATTCCACCATGGCCATCGTCTTGTCCAAAGGAAGGACGAAGTCATCGTGAATCGGCGTGTCATCATAGATGGGACCTAGCACCAAATGAGAAGACACAATAGAGGTAGACGTCAAGTTGTTAGAGATGCAAATGGACTCACGAGACCTATCAACTATCTCACTCTCTCTATGTGGTGGTTCACTCACTCCCTCAAAGTAGTCACACTCAAATTCACATATGGTGGAGTCACTCATCTCACTCAAGTGGTGGGGGTTGTGGCTATCCTCACATGGAAAGTGGGGCAAATCGTCATATATGGGGCTAGTGATGAAGTCACTCTCACTCTCAATATGGTGGCACAAGTCACTCAAGTCATCATATGTCGTCGTGGTCGAAGGGAAAATCCCATGCTCAACCATCTCATCGCCGTTGCCGTGGATGAAGGCCGAAGATGGCACACTCACTTCCAAAGATGGAAGCATCATTCTTTCTCATCACCATGTCATTCTCCTCCAAAGCTTGGTCCTTGAATGGCTCTGAAGTCGTAGTCGTCGCCGCACCATCTTGAAAAAGAGTCAAAGTAGACTCGGCACCATAAAGGCCACAAAGAGGGATGGCGGTAAAGTCGAACTCGGGAGCATCATCGGGCTTGGACATCATGGTGGTACTAGCCTCATGCTCGTCGTCTTGGAGCTTGGTCTTCGAGAAGTGTGCTTGGGGTAGAGGAGCCTTGGCCTTCATGAGTTCTTGTTCCGCCTTGAGAGCACCAATGTAGTTGTCGTCGAGGGACTTATAGTTCTCGAGGAAGATAGTCTTGGAGATATCGTTGTTCAATCCCATCATGAAGTGGAACTTCATTGACATGGGGTCGTCCATGCCAGCTCGTCGCAATGCATTCTTCATCTCCTTGAAGTATGTGTCGATGGACTTGGATCCTTGGATGGTGTTCTCCAATTGGCGTAGAAGTTGTTCCGTGTAGGTTGGAGGCACGAACTCTCGCCGCAAAGCTCTCTTCATCTTGGGCCAACTCATGTCGTAGCTCTCCGAATGTGTGTGAAGCCACCATGTGGACGCGTAGTCGTGGAAGTTCCTTGTGGCGCACTTCACTTGATCTTCGGGAGGAACTTGTAGCTTGAGGTAGTCGTCCATGAGGCGCTCCCACTCGAGATACTCCTCGGATTCTTGAGTTCCATAGAAAGGAATCATGTGGTCGGTGTTGAGGTCATAGTAGCTCATGGAAGTCGCGGACTTGAGCTTGGGGAGCTTCTCTTGAGCGTAGTCTTGGGGTGCTTGTTGCCAAAGATGTCGTATGTCCGTAGGCGAAGATGCCTTGAAGTTGCTTGGTGAAGATGCCAAGGGAGATGGTGAAGTCGTTGAGCGGTAGTTGGCGTTGAGCTCTTGACCTTCACGTTCTTGGTGGTGATGGTGTCGATGCCGATGTGATCTTACCGGAGATGGTAGCTCGGAAGGATGTGCTCGTGAGCGTCTTCTCGAAGATGAGGAAGATCGCTTGTAGGACTTGATGAGCGCTTTGATCTCCTCCATTTAAGCTTGCATCTTGGCATTCAAGTTGTTGTTCGTGGCATCAAACTCATCGTTGTTGTAGACCGAAGGTGAAATGCCTTGCCTATCCATCACAAGACTCGAGTAGAGGTGAGTAGGAAATGAGATAAACAATACCAAGTTACCTTTTCCCAAAGTTGAGGATGTATCCTGTTTCACTCAATGTGAAATGAAAGAATAGTGGAATTGGTACCGGACTTGTTCACTCACAGCTATCAAGTAAAGCTTATGGTGGAGCTCGGTGAGGATAGTGGCACAAAAATTTGATGCAAAATGTTATCAAGAGTCAATAATGTTGAAAGAGATTCACAAATTCGCAAGTGCAACAAGTAGACCAATAGCAAAGAATGGCACAAGAAAATGCACACACAAATAGATAAATGGGGTCGTGCAACCAAGGAATGAGCACAAAATGTGGAATCCACGGAAAACGCTCGTGTTGCACAACTCTAGAGAGACGCTAGCACGATTGCTCAATAGGCGGATACGACACTTGTGCACAACCTATAAGAAGAGAAATGTATCAACTTTCTATCCCAAGTATGCTATATATGTATGGTTCCCGTTGTTTCTCAAGATGATCCAAGATGATCGGATATGACAATCTTATGTGCAATGTGGTATGATGCTATGGCTCTTGCTTACAAGCTTCTTTGCTCTTTCTCTTTTGCTTAAAAGCTTATTCTTTTTTTTTTGGCCACTTTGCCAACTGCACAAACCAAGATAGCAATTGTGTATATGCGGGAACAATCTTGTGACACAAGAGATGATATGTTGATACCAAGATAAGGATACCAAGATGATATGGTGTTTATGCAATGGAAGGTACGGATCACTAATGTGCACAAGTAACGCTGCCAGCAATACTCAAATGGCTAGTCTCGATAGGCAAGTGACGCAAAATGGGCTAGGGGTTAAACAATGCAATGGCAAGGAGAATGTACAATGATGTCGTCGAGGTTACCATCCTTGCTTATAGTAGGGGTGTCAAAATGATGAAGTGGTCAATGTCGATGACGACCTCATGGCGATGATGAGTGGCGGTGTTCTCGATGTAGAACCGTTCCTAATTAGCCGAAACACCTTAGGAAACAGAAAAACCGCAAACTCAAATTCTCAAATGTCAAATGTCAAATGGTGGTAGCGGAATGCGATGGTGGTTCCGGAGTTGACAATGTGGAAGTGGTGGTGGTAGTTGATGAAGAAGAAACCATCCCTAAGTAGCCGAAACACCTTAGGAGACTCAAGTCACCAATCAAGCAACCACAAATGCTATATGGATCAAAATGGGTTAGGTTGCGAAAAGCTATGGTGTTTTTAAGGATGATATGATGGAGGGCCTAGACAAAGATGTTAAAATGCCAAAATTTTGATGGAGTAAAATGATGTTGGAACCTATCTAGATGGATGGAGAATGTCAATAGCTACTGAACGAGCTAAAGAGCGTCAAAATCGGACTCCGAATGTGGAAGATATGGCCGAAACAAGAAATCAGCCGAAGCAGTTTTTGAACTAGCGGACAGTCCGGTCCTGGGTAGCGGCCAATCCGATCTTCATCCGAAAACCTTCTGATTCGAGCAGATAGTCCGGTGTTGGGAGCGGACAGTTCGGTCTGTGAGCGATTTTGTTCCTAATGCGAGCGGACAGTCCGCTACGGGGTTGCGGACAGTCCCGTGTGGGCTGGGAAAGGACGAACTCGAAATTTTAGGTGGAAATGGGTGATTTTGGGGGTCAAAATTGAGGAGATTTCCTGGATGGAAGGTGGGGAAACTTGTGGGGAAGCTAGAACCACTCAAAACACAACAAATCCAAGGATCAAAATCAACAAAACATCATCAAACCAACAAATCACAAAAAAAATTGGGGCTGTTTTTGGTAAGGATTTTTGAATTTAGGACAAAATCAACAAAATTAGGCTAGAAAACGGTGGAGGAGACTCCAAATTCGTGATCAACGTGGCTAATGATACCAAGATGTTGTACGGTGGAGATCCTAAGCGTAGATCTTTCACGAATTGGAGGGGAATCCATGAAGAACACGAAGAACACGAAGAACAAGAGGGGAAATCACAAGAAGAAAACACTCAAGAACAAGTCCAATCACACATCCACTAGACTCACAATCACACAAGATCCACAAAGGTACAAGAACAACAAAGGGAAAGATACAAGGTAAAGTTCATCCCAAATCCAAAGGAGATGAGGTCTTGATGATCTAGATAGATCCTTCCCTCAAGGGGGTCTTGAATCCCTAAGGATCTTCTCCAATGGAGGCCTTGAACTCCATGGAGTCTTCTCCCTCAAGAGGAAACCCATAAGGGGAGATACATGAGCCAAGCTCTAATGTCTAGTTCTAATCTTAGCTAACCCTAAAAACTGAGAGGAGCACGGAATATATAATCTAGTGGCGAAAGGGTACGGGCCTCAGTGGTAACACGGGCTTTTTAGCCCAATTCGTAGTGAAACTGGGCCTACCGGACAGTCCGATGGTAAGGACCGGACAGTCCGGTGAGGACAGACACATTTTCGTGTGCCATCGGACTGTCCGCTGTGGGGACTGGACTGTCCGTAGTGCAATTTTAGTGCGACAGGACTGTCCGCTGTGGGGACCGGACTGTCCGGTAGTGCAATTTCTGCGCGCTTCCTTTTCTTCATCTTGACGCTTCCGGTTAGCTCTTGGGTCTTGGGGTCCTTCTCCTTGTCCTCCAGGAAGCTTCTTAGCTGCTTGGTGGCGGTTGCCCTCGTACCTAATGATGCACAATGTTCCATAGTGAGGTAGCAACCAAGTCCAATGGATATATTCATGTAAATCTCGAAGAAGAGTGGGTTCACCTTAAGTCCGGTAGGTCCACTTGGGGCTTGAGGTGCTATGAAGGTGTACAAGGAGAACACCGTAGGATGCTCCGCATCAGGTGTGGTAGTAAAAAATATGTTTACCTTGCTTCGTTTTCCTCATAGTAGGCAACAATGAGTAAAGTCCGTAGCGGTATGCATACAAGTTGAAGTAACTCCAAATATTAACACATAAAAATCATCTAAAGGAAACTGAAAATCAAGACAAAAGCAACCTGTAGATACCACCATAATTCTGTTGTTTAGAGAAGATACATGTAACTCGCATATTTTGGGATCTCTGGTATGTACCTATATAGTCGGTACACACTCCTATCCTCGTGTTATTTTGAGTGGCTTGTGACGCCAGGAACTCTTTAGTGTGGGTAAGCAAATAAAATGGGCAAAAGGTAGCACGTGAAAGTTCAACAAAGTTAAATCTTTGTCTTGAGAGAGTATAGTATTCATAATTTGAGTACCTGCAAAAAAACATTCATAATTTCTAGAACACTATTCAGTTTTAGTGATCTGCCATTGACCAAACAAAAGAAATTACTCCAGAATAATCTATTTGTGCATCCATAGCATATGATCCTTTACCTAAAATATACATGGAACACTTGCAAAAGAAACTCCAGAGGGAAGAATAGAGGAACATTTTGGAATTTGAATGAAAAATAAGCGAGCCATCATGATTTGCAGTAAAACTTGTATATGACTCAACTCAAAAACATAAATTTCGCATATACCTTCAGACTGTAACGTGTGTATGGGAAGTAATCTTCAGTAAGAGAAGAAAAAGTGGGAAAACGCTCTGCACCAGTAACAGTCAGTTTGAAATTGGTTGAGTTGTTTTGTTTACCAGCTTCCACACAATGCTTATAATCAGTCCATTAGAAAGACAGAAGAAAACAATGAGTTTGAGTACGTTTTCCGGAAAGCAGCAAGAGAATTTATGATGCCTTGTGTATACATTAAGATTTTAAGAAAAAATATATTGAGAGAGAGTACTTACATATGGTGGCACATAGAGCTAAAATTGAACAGGACCAAATTGCTTCTTGTTAATGTAAAGACTTGAACAATTGTGCTCATGCATAAATTCCATTGAACATACTCGAATTGGACAAACTTAGTCCCTGCATGATGTTTCTTCTCTCTAAAAATCAACAGTTAAATCCTCCTAAAAAATACTAAGAAAGGGGGAGAGGCCATGGCGTCGTAGTGGCGGCAGCTCGAGCCCAACACAACCGAGATAAAACACCTGCCAGTATGTAAGGAGCGTCTGCCGCGCTTATCCTCCACCAGCGCGTTGGCCATCTGTTGCTTTACTCGTCGCCTATGTTATGGGGAGCAGAAGCATTGATGCAAAGCCGTGCCACTTTGTGAGATCCATAATTAATTGATTTTGATACGAACGTGCTACTCATGTACAAATTAGCGTAAAAGGCATCCAATTCCGTCGTTGTGACCTTCTTCTCAAATTAGCTTTAGCAGGCCCTCAGTCCCATAGAGCCGAGACCTGCCTTGCCCACCAGGCCTGGTGCCCACTATCACAGCATACAAGATCGTCATCTTTTTCTCTCTGAATTTTATGCCTGATACATTGCCATTGGGATTACCTGCTGCACATGCTCTATAGGGATGGTAATCACTACTAAGATTTTCTTCCGATGCATCAGGGTAGCTTCAGGTAGTTCTGCCCCGACGACTAATCTGCTATTCATTGGTTATCCCCAAACGAATCAGCAAAGATACCAATCGCTAAACTCGCTCACGGGAATAGGATGGAAGGTTCACCTGCTTAATTTTGAACCCACGAAGGCAAAAAAGGTCCGAATCTGCCTCCTCCCACCTTCCACATGAGAGATGCTAGAAGATGGCACCATCGGTGACTTCGCGATGGCAGGTCGATAGCGCAACGCTTCGATAGGTTGTGGTTAACCACTATCCTAGCGGCAAGGCGCAGGCGCACGGCAGAAGTAGGTCAGGCAGAGGCGCTGTGCACCGTGAAGCAACCGAGGGATTGAGAAGAGAAAGACGGGAGAGATCGGGATGGATGGATCTGGAAATGAGCGGAGATAAATAAGGAGGATGCGGTGACCCCAATGGCCATAGGCGGCCGGTGGTGCGTTTTGATTGTTCGGGAGTAAACAGCGTTTTGATTGGTTCATCTCTCGGTGACAGAAGTGGAAGAGAGTCAATCGGTTCGGTGACCACGGCATGGATAAATACAAAATAATATTTAGATCACACAATTTGTTGATTGTTTTATGTGAAAGTGAATTGCTGAGGTGGATAGGCTGCATGTCAAGAGAAATAGGATAGTGAGGATGAACTATTTAGGTATTATAGATTTATCGTCCATAATTCTGAGTGTAGTTGATCGACGATTGATGACACCATGTCATAGTCACTTGGTTACTGAGTTACTTAACATTACTCATGCACCATATGACTTGCATTAGAATGTTGGGATGGTATGATACCGCATGCTATTAACTGATACGCTTAAAACTTCTATAACATTAGGATATCTAAAACATAGTGCATCATCATGACCATTCATGATGTACTCCCTCCGTTCCATAATGTAGTGTGTATAGATTTTTTGAAAAGTCAAACTTATAGAGAGAACTATTTATATCTATGATATCAAATATATAAAATATGGAACTACAACTATGATGAATCTAGTGATATATGTTTGGCATTCTAGGTGTAAATGTTTTTCTCCATAAACTTTGGTCAAAGTTTTGTGAGGTTTGACTTTTCAAAAAATAAATAAAAATGCACTACATTGTAGAAAGGAGGGAGTAATAATTATTCATTAAGCGGCATATTATGATCTCATAATTAATGCCAATACATTTTTATTGTCCAAGATTCCAAGCATTGCCTGAGATTTAACTTTCAAGCTCTCATCAAGGTAAAATTAATTGCTTGAGATATTAAACCATTTAATTTTTCATTTTAACACATAAGAAGTCAATAGATTGGTGAACACACATCTAGATGAAGTCTACCTTTGGTTAGCCTCCACATGTCACAATCCTCATCCTCATAAACTCATCGATCACCCAGAGCATGTGCTGCTGCATAAGACACATAGGGCCATGTGTAAATTAATTTTGTAAAACAATAATCATTTCATTTCAAATTAATTGAAGCCCTAGTTTTATACCGAGTTATTTTCTTAATTTTCATCAAACCGATAGGGAGATATATCAATAGTTAAAACATCAAATTGATTTTGTTATATTCATTACAAAATAGATTTGATGTTTTTTTCGAGTAAAATAGTTTCAATGTTGTACTCCCTTTGTCCGGAAATACTTGTCGGGGAAATAAATGTATCTAGACGTATTTTAGTTCTAGATACATCTAATTTTATCTATTTGTGCGACAAATATTTCAACTTTGCTTTGGTGTAAAAAAGCAAGGTCAACATATACTTTTTCTAGAAAAAACTGGTGCGTGCTCCGGTTCTATGTTTTCATTAAGTTTAATGTATAATTTTGTCGTAAAAATGTTTGTGGAGGAAAACACCAATTTATATTCCTCTGAACACGGATTATTTTTCGTTGTCGAGGGAAATTTTGACAAGTCATATGAGTTCTTTGCATTTTCTATATCCATTTCTGTGTGATTTCATCATTTTCTTTTGTTTCATTTTTTTGCGGGAATTTCTTTTGTTTCATTTGACCTTTATTTTCAACAATTCCTTAAAAAATACTACTCCCCCGATCCAAAATAAATGTTGCAGTTTTGAATTGGATGTAAAAAAAGTGTCGCAGTTTTGAATTGGAGTTAGTTCAAAATCGTGACAGTTATTGTTGTTTAAAAAAATGGAGAGAGAAGCCCATCCACCTATGACCCAAAACGGTTCCGGCCCACTGCATCCATCACCGTCCAACCGCACAAGTTAGGACGGGTGTCCCGATCCAACGTCTGCGCGACATCGACTCAGTCGATAAAGGCTCCCCGTCGCGTCGGGAAGCTTCCGGACTCCACACGAACCTTGATCTCCTCTCCTCTCCTTCCTCCCCTCGGGCGGCGCCACTCCGATCGATCCTCCCCGTCCGCGGTAAGCTTCGCTCGATTTGCTCGGTAGCTTGGTTGCCTGTGATCATCCGTCTGATATACTTTACCTAATCACCGCGATGTATTCATGATCCCGGATTTCGTATGATCCCCGAGGAAATTTTAGCAGTTTATATTCCAAAATTATGGCCGGTCCTGATTGCGGTTTTAATCGCGTCTCAGATCTGTTGGTTCGTTAGACTGTCTGGATAGGTCTGAAGCAAATTCGGCGCAGCAGCGTTGCCGTTATATAGTGTAGTCGTTGCTCTGAAGTTTTGGGTGCCAGTGTTCATGTTCATTCATGCGCATAATAACTGTGGGGGTTAGCCACTGTTTCATTGTAACCTGTTTGTCATTCCCTTGTGTTGATTCGAGAAAGTATTCTTGATCTCCTAAGAGATACTCCCACGGGCCTGATGTGTTGGTTAACTGCAGGGGTACTTAAAAAGTCCTGTTCGCCCTTTGACCCTGCATGCCTGATACTTTTAGGCTGTGTTCGGCAATCCACCGCTCCGTCACCAGGGAGCGGAGCGCGCGGAGCAGCCTGTTTGCCGCTCTCTGTATTTCTACTGTATGCCGCTCCGCTCCGCGCGGAGTTACGGAGCGGAGGGATTCCGAACGGAGCCTTAGTCTTTTAGATGATAGCTTGTGCTCACTATTGGTTTTTCTATACCTCATAAAGATCAGACAAAATAACTGAAATCTGTAGTGAACTATCCCCGCGAAGTCATCTAAGTTACTTTTAGGAAAGTAATTATATAAACTTACAAACTTGGGTTTTAGTGTCATCTCTAGCAATTAATGTTTGCATCAATGTAACTCTATAAGAAAACATGTGATGATGAAGCGATGACATCTTGTACAATGGACAAAATTACGATGTTTTGAGTGCAAAGTGATCACTACAATCTTCTCCCTATTTGAACATAGATTATCCCTTCAAGTTAGTGCTTGATGGTTAGGTCATCCCTTACTTAATCTTCATTGCGCATACGATGTTGATTTATGAAGTATGTTCGAATAGGCTAGTTGGTCATTTTGTGGCGCATGGAATTGTTTTAGTAATAATGCTTTATTGTTTTATTGTAGACCAATATGAGAAGAGGCTACAGCTACAGTCCATCCCCGCCACCAAGAGGCTACAGGGGAAGGGCCCGTAGTCCAAGTCCCCGTGATCGTTATGATGGTCGGGGTAGAGATCTCCCAACCAGTCTTTTGGTCAGGAACCTTCGTCGTGACTGCAGGTAAGGTTTTCACAGAACTTCCCAGGCTAGTACTAGCATGTATTTTTATATTTCTGCAATTTCTCACCTAAACTCATCTTGGTGTTAAACATGTTCAGAAAGTATGGTAAATGCATCTGTGACATTCTATCTTCATTTTACTTCGATGAAGAAATGTGTGTTCATCTTCAATTAAGATAGTTTTTTAAGTCTAATAGTATATACATTTTAGTTTAAAATATAGCTTGGTGGTATAATAAAATAAGCCATCTTCGGTTGTTGCCCCGTGCCTTTCCCTGTGGGAGATTCAGCACTAATGAGGCATCAATTTCAAAATGCATCCAGGAATAGGCAATTTGTCATATGTGTTAGCTAAACTTTCTCCTAGGCCAAACTAGCATGCATTTTCGTATCCGGTGTATATAATATTTGTGGAATTTCTTACCTAAACTCTCCTTGGTGTAACACATTCAGAAAATATGGTAAATCCATCTTCGATGTTCTATCCTCATTCTATTTTGAAGCATGTGTGTATTCATGTTCAACTAAGGTAGTTTTTTAAGTCTATACATTTAGTTTTGAATATAACTTGGTGGTAATAAATAAGCCCATCTTCAGTTGTTAACCCATGCCTTTCCATGTGGGGGATCAGCCCTAACCAATAGGGATCAACTTCAAAATGCATCCTTGAATAAGCAATTAGTCATATGTGTTACCTCTTGCTATCTGCTGCTTAACTGGCTTTCGTCTGTGCGCGTCTCTCCTCCCTTCCTATCTTGCTGTTTCTTAAATTATCAATTTTTTTATTCTTTCCATGTAAGTGATATGAATTTCTTCTTTCCTCCTAGCCTTTTTAACTCATCATCAATTATGAATGCAGGCCAGATGACCTACGCAGGCCATTTGCACAGTTTGGTCGTCTTAAGGACGTATATATTCCAAGGGATTACTATACTCAGTAAGGCACTCTATCTAGACTTGTTCATTGTCCATTACAAATGCAGATATTAGCAATTTTTTGCAGTAACATACTGCCATATCCATATTTGCTATTTGCACTTTTAGGATAGCACATGCCGCTTTAGTCATAGGATAATCCACCTCGCAAGATAGTTGTTTGCAATATAGTTGTATCAGCGTACATTAAATACTTTTGTGAACCCCTTGGAATTAACAGTGGAAGTAATCTTTTGAAGACAAGTGTTAAGAGTACTGTTGAAGAGAAGGAAAGATAGAGAAGTTGCAAGTTAAGAAACATGCAGTTAAAGATTATTGTTGAAGAGAATGGAAGAAATAGAGACTTGCAAGTTAAAGAGACATACAAATGCAACTAAGATCATTATTGAAGAGAACGGAAGATATAGTTACAGGTTTAAGAGATTTGCAAGTGATCATGAAGAGTTCGAAGTCTGTATTAGAACTCTTATGAAGTGCAAGGTCAGCAGCTGAGTGCACTTTTTACTTGTTTTACTTAATCTGCGTGTGTCTTTGACTATTGGAAGTTGACACTGGTTTGGTTGCTGTGTTCTACTTTGAAGAAATTCTGTTATATTGCCAGGACCATAAGCTTATAATAACCCTTTTTAAGGATGGGTATGATCTTTCTACTTTGTTTGGTCCGTTGCAGGGAGCCGCGAGGATTTGGGTTTGTGCAGTACTTTGATCCCGACGATGCGGCAGACGCAAAATACTACATGGATGGACAGGTCATTCTTGGTAGAGAAGTTGCAGTTGTTTTTGCACAGGAGAACAGAAAGAAGCCTGCTGAGATGAGAACCAGAGAAAGGTTTGCTGCTTGTTTCTTTGCGCCCACACGTAGCTTGTCATTAATTTAACTCCAAATGCTTGCCACTCAAACGACTGTTTGTTTGCACATCCTGCAGTAGCAGAGGTCGGTCTTACGATCGGCGGCACTCTCCTTCCCCGAGGGGGCGGCCATCTTACCGTGGCCGAAGCTACTCAAGGTGTGCATGCTCTTCTTTCCAGCTTTCAGTGTAGCTGCTGGAGACTCTAATACAGTAGTACGGTTCTTGATCTTTTTCTCCACCTAATGATACGCTGAACCTGTCGCCTTTTGACAGGTCTCCATCACCTCGGCCCGCAAGGCGGAGGTTCAGAGACGAGTCCCCCACGCGCTCCCGCTCGCCTGTGGACAGCGGATCGAGGAGCGCGAGTCCATTGGATGGGAAGTACGGCAGGTCTTCACGAAGAGAGAGGTCGATTTCGGTTAGCGGATGAAGCAGCGGTAGCTCTGCTCGGGTTTCTAGAACTCTAGTGGAGTTGCTTGTGGGAATCTAAGTTTGCTATCGCTTTTGTGAACCGCGCTATCTGTGGATTTATAGAGAGAAGATTGCCGTCGTGTACCCGCAAAGAGTGTGTCAAATTGTGTCTGCGACTCTGTACTTTTGCACTAGATTATTCAGCGCATAAATAAAGATGACTCTGCATTGCATATTCGTCGCGGGCAAAAATGCTACTTCCTCCGTCTTATAATATAATAGCGTTTTTGACACTGAGCAGTAGTTGACTGCACACTGCTGAGGACAAGATGGATCTGGATCTGGTGAGTGGAGACGGACCGGTGAGGGTCGCGGCAGCGCGCCGCGTGGGTCCTCGCCGCCGCCGTCAGCCGTTGGGCTTTGCCCTTAGGCTTCCTCCAGCGACGACGGGTAGGGAATGGGCGGCGCGGTTGCTCCCTGTTGTTGGCGGCGGCGGGGAACTCCGGAGTCGCGAGAGCGACCCGGGAGGCAGCGATCTCTTCGAAATATCTGGATTCCCCGTTTTGCTTAAATCCTGCGCTGCTAGACCGCGGATGAGAAGTGTAGTGTACCAGCTCATGGTAATCTAGTGTGCTATCTCGCTTTGTGAACCGTGCTATCTGTGGAATTCTACAGAGATCACCGTGGCGTATTAACAAGACTATGTCAGACTGCGTGTGTTCTGTTAAAGAAAAGAGGGCATATGAACTCTGTAACATAATCGTTGCGGGCAAGCACAGTTGAACGCAGCAGATACTGCTCGGTGTGATGGCTCGATATATCAGCATGTTCCACATGCAAGTACCAGCTCGATGGACATCAGAATTTACGATCGTTGCTCCTTTGGGCCGCTGGCGTCACACCTTTTGGGCTGAGCAACTTGAAACGCACATGCATATGTGGGCTTTGATTGTCCTGAACAACAAAAAACAGTCTGTGGGCTTTTCTGACACGGTAGGGGAGGGGCCAGGGCAGTGTAGAGATGGTTTTGATTAGTCCCACCTCGCCTGTTTATGGGAGAGATGGCGGGGAGCTCGGGTACATAAGAGTGTGAGGTACCCGCTGTGAAAGGCACGCAGCTGCGTGGTGAGCACAAAGCGAACTATTCTTTCGCCTTTTACTAAAGAATACCGTGTGCACGCCACACTAAGCACCATACCCTAATTTTTTAAGGGTGTCATTCTCTTGGTGAGAAGGCCCCACCAATCCTGAAATTCAAATATTTTGTGGTATTCCGTCAAAATCCCTGAAAGAATGGTTTGCTGTAGTGATGGTTGTAACCAGCTATGGTCTGTGGACTCGTTGTACTCCCTAGTTCTTTGTAAACATGCAAAGCTAGACAGTGCGAGTGAGTGTAAATCAAAAAGTTTCTCAATAATTCTAAAAAAAAGTTTCTTAAAGGAAGAGTATAAGTCAAAAAAATAAAAAAACTAACCACGACAGCTGTAGCTGAAGTTTGTCTCTTTCACACAAGAACGTGCGTGAGCTGAGCGAGGTGGATTTCACATGAGGATACGCTGCCTTGTCCTTAACATTTTTGACTTGGCCCTCCCCTCGTTAAACGTTGAGTCATGGCGAGCCAGTAAACCTTTCTCCATGCGAGCAAACGTCGTGTTGACCTCGTTCGGGGTTGTGGGAAACAAATGCCGGGGTCGGACGAGAGATTCCGTCAATTCGTTTAGTTAGCCCATTAACATCCCTCCATCCATCAATCCATCCCTGATGAGATGCCAAAGGATAAACTTGTCCTGAAAAGAAAAACAAGATGCAGAGCAGAGGATAATGAGATGAGAAGCGCTGGGTCGCTGTCCTCTGATTGCTTCATGAGAATGGAATGCGGTTGCTGATGGAGGCCAGTCACATTACTTATAGTACATGATGCTCGCCGTGTTAGGGTCTGATTGGATTGTCGTTTTCCACACTTTTACACCTGCAAAGATACGGACCTCAATCAGTCAGTTTTCATCTCCGGTTGGAAATCACACATGGCTGGTGATTTACACTTATAAAAGTAATACGGGTGTATAAATTTACCCCTATTCCAAGCGGAGCCTTAGGCCATGTTTGGATTATCATTTTCACTCCAAATACATCTGTAAAACTTAGACGTAAGACGGAACGGTTTGGTTGGTTTGTCCGAGATGCCGACGTACGTTCGGGCGGTCGATCGATAGCTACATCCATCCGTAGGCTGGGTTAGCGATCAGCATTAAGCATAGAGAGCTCCCAATAATTGCCATTTGATCTTTGGCGGTCGATTGGCCATCTCATCTTCCTTGTAAACCCCATGCAGACTCTCGAATCTCGATGGCCTCAAGCCAGAGTACTTATAATACTAGCAGCTAGTACCATATAGTACGATCTGTAGACAAGGATATATAGCACGCATGATTTTGTCAGCGGCATCCCACTACAAACAACCGCTACCGAATCAAAGGATGATCAGAACAACACATACGAATCTCACAGGAAACGTATTTTCTGTGCGAGTCGTCTCCCAAAGAAACAAAAATATTGGAAGCATATGAAACTGCACATGTCATTAGGATATCGCAGCCCCCAAATGCGAAAGAAAAATGCCTACTGCACGGTGCCATTAGTCTACGACTCGAGAAAGGGGGTCCTAATCGTTGATTAATGCGGCTAAACAGCTGGACTCGTCGTTGGCCAAGCTGGAGCCTGTTGATCCCTACGTACACACGCCATTCTTAATACCCAACCATGCTCTTATACTACATGCAGTTGCTTACTTTCAGTTGTTATCAGTGGTGGTGGTGATTAATTATACTGGTACACCCAATAAAACAGTTCATGGAGAGGGCATGCCAATGGCTCAATCCAATCCACATCTCCCTCTCTTGCCTGCCTACTCATCTGGGGTTTCTTTGTGTTCTTCTGTGTATTATTAGGCCGGACAGGTTAGAGATGTACTTTTAACCTAACATCGCAAACTACTATTCTTGGGGATAATGCATAGCATAGATCAGCATCAAGATCTTGGAACAGTGGATTGGAGTTGAATACCGGGGCTGCCTTTCCCAGCTGTCCTGTGTAGAGGTGGGTGCTTGCTGATTATTGCTCGATCTGGATCGATCTGTGCAAATAATTGTGTGCACTGCATTAAACTAGTAGGTCGTAGGGATATGTTAGATCGTTTCATTCTTGTAAGCTGCATCTCTGAAGAAAGTGGAAATTTGTCCGGTCATGCATTGGGTTTCACCAATGAAACCGTACATACCCTCCCCAGAAAATATATCATGTTTCATGTGTGTTGGTAGTGCTTCTGTTTAGCTTTGAGGTAGAGCCGATTTTTTTTTCTTTTGCCATGACTCCCACAACTATCATTCCATGATGAAACTTTACAAGCACCCAAAAAATTTATCAAAATTTGCAAAAGAAAACTAATTTACTTTTTATTTTTTAGAATTTTACTATTAGCTCATTTAAGCTCGCGAGTAGAAGAGGATCTTCTGTACCCCTGCGGCAAACAACGTCTCAGTTTTCCCAATATTCAGGAATCACGTGTCCTCGTTCAGAACCTCAGATTCGGGAAATCCCGGTGAACTTTTATTTACCGGGATC
Organism: Triticum aestivum; assembly: GCF_018294505.1. Classification (NCBI taxonomy): domain Eukaryota; kingdom Viridiplantae; phylum Streptophyta; class Magnoliopsida; order Poales; family Poaceae; genus Triticum; species Triticum aestivum. Next base: position 162,711,406 of record NC_057798.1, on the reverse strand, counting down.
AACGTGATATCCAGCTAGCGTGCGGCCAGAGCATCTGCACGACTGCAACACCACGTACGCCGCCGGTCGGTCGTACGGTTGTACATTCAAGTACTACGGGTAGGTACGGTGTCCTTTGACTTCTTCTCCCTGTCCTTGGATCCAATACCAGCTCGGATCTGCTAGGTCTCTTCTGCGTGCACGTGCTCGCAGGCTCATCACGGTCGAGGGAATTGCACAAACCACCACTTGTTGGGGTTAGTTCTGCACAAAGCACCTACTGTACGGATTTGTTGCAGAAAACAGCATATATTGGTGTAATGCATTGTAGTTAGGTCTGATTTGGGTACATTGACATAATTCCAGACAAGTGGATTCCGCTTGTTTGGGTACATTCACATAATTTCAGCAGACAAGTGGGCCCCGCTTGTAAATGCACGAGTGGCAATAAAAACCGTCCATATCAGCCAACATATTAGACCGAGCAAAGAAAATGCCAGATTAAGAAAAAAGAACCGGTTGAAGAAGTGGGCTGAAAGCCCGGTCGATATGCAGAACCATCTCACTTTTCTTTGTCCTCATACTCGAGCAGTGGTGCGACCTCTCTTTAGCATGCAGCGACGACCATCCCATCGCTGGCGAAGCGCTCCTTATCCAAGAGCAGGCGGTGGATCTTTTTAGATTGGTGTAGTAACCTTATGTTTTTTTTTGCGGGAAAACCTTATGTTTTTCCACATGAAAGTTTGTGGCATGGTCATAGATTTAACCAACAATGTATTTGGAAAGCTTCAGCTCATTTTGGCATGTATGTTAGGGAGATATTTACAGTTTTAATTGACACATTCAACTTTTGACTAAACGAAAAATATTTTTTGAAAAAAATGCAAAATAATTCCAGTAAATCACACATGTATTGAGTACTATTCGAGAAAAACTCAGGTCATCAGGACCAATGGTTTGGTAGATATTGGAAATTTTATTTGTCTCGATCAAATTTTGGTTCAAAATTTAACAATTTTTTTTTAAAATATGGAACAAATTGTAGTAAACTACACATGTATCTAGTACTATTCTGGGAAGTTTTGGCCCATTTGGGCCAATGGCTTCGTAGATAATGGAACTTTTAGTTAGCCGATTCATTTTTTGTTCAAAACTTATCATTTTTAGAAAAATGTGATTTTTTTCTCCAATAAATACTACATGTACCAATACTAATCCGGGGAAGTTCCAGTTCAATTGGACCACAGGTTTGAGAGATAAGGACGCTTGGTTGGCTGATGTGGATGCTTTTTATTGCCACGCGCGCAATTACAAGCGGGACCCACTTGTTTGGAATTATGTCAATATGCCCAAACACTATATTGGACTGCTGAAAGATCGTGGATGTCGCCTAGAGGGGGGGGGGGTGAATAGACGCTTTAAAATAATTATAGTTTAGACTTGAACAAATGCGAAATAAACCTAGCGGTTAATTTGTCAAGGACAAACCTAAAACAACTAGGCTCACCTATGTGCACCAACAACTTATGCTACGCAAGATAAACAACCAAGTGATAGCAAGATATATGACAAGGAACAATATGGCTATCACAGAGTAAAGTGCATAAGGGCTCGGTAAGAAATAACCAAGGCACGCAGAGACGACGATGTATTTCGAAGTTCACACCCTTGCGGATGCTAATCTCTGTTTGGAGCGGTGTGGAGGCACAATGCTCCCCAAGAAGCCACTGGGGTCACCGTAATCTCCTCACGCCTTCGCACAATGCAAGATGCCGTGATTCCACTAAGGGACCCTTGAGGGCAGTCACCGAACCCATACAAATGGCAACCCTTAGGGGCAGTCACTGGTACCCGTCAAATTGCTCGGGGCGATCTCCACAACCTAATGGGGGACCCCGACGCTTGCCTAGAGCTTTACACCACAATGATTAAGCTCCGAACACCACCAACCGTCTAGGGCACCCAAGCACCCAAGAGGAACAAGCTCAAGGGTACCAAGCACCCAAGAGTAATAAGCTTCTCAATTTGTAACTTCCACGTATCACCGTGGAGAACTCAAACCGATGCACCAAATGCAATGGCAAGGGCACGCGGAGTGATCAAGTCCTTCTCTCTCAAATCCCACCAAAGCAACTAATGCTAGGGAGGAAAATGAGAGGAAGACGAAGAAAAGAACACGAAGAACTCCAAGATATAGATCCAAGGGGTTCTCCTCACATAGAGGAGAAAGTGATTGGTAGAAACGTAGATCTAGATCTCCTCTCTCTTTTCTCCCAAAACTAGCAAGAATCCATGGAGGGATTAAGAGATGCAAGCTCGAAGAAGGTCAACAATGGGTGAAGAACACGAGCTAAAGGGATTAGGCTCAATGGGGAAGAAGACCCCCTTTTATAGGTGGGAAAAAAATCAAACCGTTATCCCCATTCACTACTGGAATCAGGATCTTTGCCGCCAGCCAGCTCTTTTGTTGTCCGCTAGCTGACGGCAAAGAAGGTCTTTGCCATCAACTTACATAAAACTGACGGCAAAGATCATGTTTGCCGTCAGCCAACTCTTTGTCGTCTACTAGCGGCATAGAAGCTTTGTCGTCGGCTAGCAGACGACAAAGAGGGAGGGTGGTCCACTAGCGAGAACCACCTAACGGCCACTTTCTTTGTCGTCTGCTAGCAAACGGCAAAGTAGCTAGTGGGGTGGGGCCGGGGGAAACGGCCGTTAGGTTGGCCACTTTCTTTGTCGTCTACTAGCAAACGACAAAGTTTCCCCTGACCCACCCCACTAGCTAGGCTCTTTGCCATCTACTAGCAGACGACAAAGAGCTTTGACCTAACAAGAAATGGTCAGCGCTCGCGCCCCACCCCTCTCTCCCCTCTGTCATTCTATTCCTCACCTTCACCCGTGATGTGCCCGTGCCCGCTGTCCCCGTGCTCGCCGCCTCCGCCGCGGACCCCCACTGCCCCCGACCCCCAACGCCCCGACCCCAAGGCCGCCCGCCGCCCGTCGCCGCTCCGCCCCCCGCCGCCCTCTGCCTCTCCGTCAAGCCGCCCCCGCCGCTCGGCGCCGCCCCCTGGTGAGGTTCTTCCCT